>NW_027673555.1:0-73872 GCF_964194415.1 Vipera berus
TAAGTCCACTGAAAGACTTAAGTTAGTCCATTCATTTCCATAAGACATTGCCATGATTAAACTGTATCTGGCTTGAGGCAGCCCTCCCAAAGCAAAACAAATCATTTTTTTAATATAAAAAAAACCATAACAAAACAACCCTTAAAACACTCTACAAGGACTGAAAGATACACAGCCTTCCCCACCCCTTCTAAAAAAATATATCTTAATGGGAATCAAGTTACATTTTGTTCTCTGCATTCTTGAACCCTTATTTTTGTTAACAAAACATGTTACATTTTTCCCATGAAAACTTGATTTTTTTTTCTGCTTGTCCCTTTTTGTCTCCTAACAACACCCCCCCCTGAAAAATAAATATACCAAGAGACTTTGGGACACATCTATATTACAAACCTAAACTGGTTTCAAACCTGTTTCTGGCTACAGCAGTTCCCAAATACAGGAGATCTGCAAAACGTAGTTTTATGAGGGTCCCACTGGGAATGCACAGACATTCATGAAACAAGAGCAATTAACATCGTTATCAACCTGCAGGATTCCTCAGGGTTTCTCAACCTTGGCAACTATAAGATGGGTGGACTTCAACTCCCAGAATTCCTCAGCCAGCTGTCCACCCCTCTTAAAGTTCTAAGGTGGAGCAACACTTTCTCCAGACAGTGATCTGAAACTAGCTTAGCGCTTGTAGTGTAGACATACCTTGGAAAGATGATCCCCTTTCAACAGAAATACCTTTAAGCAATCAAAACAAAACAAGAACACAATTAAAGGAGAAGCTGGTTTCATGCTGGTGGACTAGAAAGAGATTTGGGAAGATCTGGCACTAGAAGGACCCGGCCAGCCTTTCTGCTTTGCGGAACATATCACCACGGTGGTGGTAAGAAAATGTGGTTTGGATTGCAGATGCCATTCTGCTCCCTCAGTCCGTGCAAAGCCATTTGAACCCAGCGACAACCCAATCCTGGTTTCCAACTTTGCCCATGGAACAGAGAGAAGGAAGAGAGGGAAGGTCAGGGCTCTCTGGAGGACCTTTGCAACATTTCTTCTCCTATGTTCTTCAGAACTTTCCTCCTATTTTCACTTTTGTGCAGAAGTCACTTCTGTGGTCAGAAAACAAGAATTCTGCAAATCAGTCAAAGCAGAGGACCAAATGGAAGAGATCATGCCAATTTGACTTGGCTGGCACGTCCTTTGTCATCAAAAGGTACAGTGTCAAGGCAGACATTTTGCAGAAAAGTCAATCCCCATGGAGCCCTTTATGATAAACCTCTCTCAGTGGCATTAGAGCACTGTTTCTCAGCCTCAGCAACTTGAACATAGGTGGACTTCCACTCCCAGAATCCCCCAGCTGGCAACACTGGCTGGGGAATTCTGGGAGTTGAAGTCCACTTTTCTTTGAGCTGTTAAGGTTGAGAAATACTGCATACGGGATACCATCCTTCCTCCCCAGGGGGCGAAGCAATCTTACAGGGGATTTCTCTGGCCTCGGGGAGACATTAATATTCCCCTTCTCTGTCCATGAAAAATGGGGATCTCACATGAGAGCACACGGGGATCAGGGGAAAAGTTGGAGCCACCCCACCAGCATTTTCTGCAGAAATGCAACGGGTGATGGCAGCAGCATGTTCTGAGACGTGGAGCATTGCCAAGCTGGGTAGGAGAGTTCTTTGATGCGTCTTCTTTGGTGTGTGTATTTTTTTCACAACAGCAACTTGGATTCTGCATGCCACTCTCTCTCTCTGGCGATATACATACATACATATATCTACATATATATATATATATCTCCACTTATTTATTTTTCGCTGGGTGAGGCTTTCTTGTTCCTTTTCTCCCATGAGATCTTTGTTCTGACTGTAACCTGTTAGGATCTTTTGCTTCCTTTTGTTCCATGTCAATTTGCACCAGTGCTTAAAAAAAGGCAAGTGGTTTTCCATCTCCTATGTGCCTTTGAAGACTACTTCTGCAAACTCCCAGAATGTAGAAGTGCAGGCAGAATTGGAGGAGGGGGCAGAGTTAAATGCATCATCAGCTTAAAGTTGTTACGTTCCCACAAATGGTCCAAGTCCAGCCCCCCTTGAATTCCGTTGACCCCTTATCTGGTGCCGGTTCAGATTTGAACTTTGGTCAACGAGATTCTTGTGTATAGGCTCGAGCAAGGAATCCTTCTGAATTGCGACTTAACATGTGGTCCTGATCCTTTGCGCTTGACACAGAGGCTGCCACCCAACTCAAAGCCATGTTTTCCAACCAATGTTCAGAAATGCTGTGAGTCATTCTTTCTCTATTTTTGTTAGAAGGGATTGGAAAAGCTTTGAGTGGCAGGGAAGATGGGAGAGGGCCAGACCAAACAGAAAACTTCCAAGAATTGCAACTGGTTGCATCCTTTGGGTGAAAGACATAAGCCACGATGATACAAAGACTAGCAGCTGATGGATTCATTCCCCCTCCAACCCTCCAATATTCCAAGCGACAAAAAGGAACTGGGGTGATAATCAGTATTTTCTCCCCTCTCTTTTTTTAATTCTTTTTTAATTATAAAAGCTACTAGCCTTAGGGAAGATTTTAACCCGCTCACTAAATGCACGCAACTGTCTCAGAGCCGAAACGCAAATCTCTCTTGTACCAATCTCTTCTTTTGTTTTTCTTTTTCTTTTTTTAAAAAACATCCAGTCTCTTAATACAAACTTTTAATATTTCTGGTTGATCTTATTTAAAAAATAATATGCAACAATAACTATAGAAACAGCAGCAGAAAAAGGCATGGGGAATCATCAAGTCTTTCTTTCTCTCTCTCTCTCTCTCTCTCTTTTTACATTTTTTTTGTTGCTTACAAAACAGAGATGCAAAAGAAGCTTTAAAAAACAAAAAAGGCATTACTATGTTTGTTCTACATTTAAAAAATTATTGTAACTAATGTTCTTTTTAAAAAAAAAAGAAAAGAAAAAAAGAAACAAACGTATAGGCACAATTTCTTCTGCTGGCCTTTTGTGAACGCAAGCCACTTAAATGTCTCCCCCCACCTCCCACTGAAGGATATGCATGAAGAGTTCCAGAATATACAGTTAAGGCAATCTTTGCTGTTGGGTTTTTTGTGTTTTGTGTTTTGTTTTTTTTGGATAACGTTGTTGCTTTTCCTTTCTGGTGGAGGGAAATAAAAGTTCCTTCGAGCACACTGAATTTTCCATTGCCATGTCAGTATTTCAACAAGACTGCAGTTTCTGGCGTGGACACCCAGCAGGGGTGTGAAAATGACCCAGTCCTCACTTCTTCCTACAGACATCTTCTTCCAGGTCAAGGGAAAAAAAACAACAAATCACCTGTTAAAAAAGAAAAAGGAAAAGGTATAGAAAGCTGGATGTTCTACACCAGGGGTCTTCAAACTTGGCCCTTTTATGACTTGTGGACTTCAACTCCCAGAATTCCTCAGCCAGCGTGCCTATTTGAAGACCCCTGTTCTACACAGATCACTTTATAAGAACCAGCAGAACCAGCTACAGGTAATCCTCGACTTACGACCACAACTGAGCCCAAATTTTTTGTTGCTAAGTGAAACAGTTGTTGAGTGAATTTTGTCCCCTTTTACGACTCTTCTTGCCACAGTTGTTAAGTGAATCACTGCAGCTGTTAGTAAAAACGGTTGTTAAGTGAATCCGGCTTCCCCATTGACTTTGCTGGTCAGAAAGTCACAAAAGGTGATCACCTGAGCCCGGGATACTGCAACTGTCATCAATATGAGCCAGTTATCAAGCATCCAAATTTTGATCACGTGACTGTAGGGAATACTGCAACGGTCATAAGTGTGAAAAAGGGTCCTAAGCAGTGGTGAGATTCAAATAATTTAACAACCGGTTCTCTGCAGGGGGAGGGGAGGCGGGGAGGGGGCACTGCCACGAGGCAGGTGGGGGAGGGGGGCAGTTGCCCCATGCTTCCCACTTACCATGCCAAAGGCCCCCCCCAGCCAGGCCTACCGTGCCTCGACACCTGTCGTGCCTCGCCTGTTCGGTAGTGACTTCTCCCACTTTCTCCTTCTTCCTCCTCCTTTGAACAACCCTTCGCTCCCATTGCTGCTTTTTCAGTCCCAGATCTCGTTTTGTCCGGAGCCTGTGCAGAGGGTCTTTGGAAACAAAGCCCCGCAGTGATTGGGTGGGGTGGGAACCATTCCCTTCGCTTTGAGACCGGCTCTGAAATGGGCTGGAAGGAGCAGCCCAAGGACTCCAATCTGGCTTTGCAGCAAGCAAGGGGATTGGAGGCACGTGAATGCACGCCAGCCTGGCGTCTCAAAAAAACGGAGTTTTTTTTCCCCCCACTGCCGGATTTTCGCTGCCATGCTGCTTAAGTTTCCTTAAAGATTACTTGATGCAGAGTGCGGATCCTTCCCGTTCTGCATCAAGTAAACTTTTATTATTATTATTATTATTATTGAAGTTTTATAAAAGTTACAATATAATCCCCCAAACCAACCCACCCTAAAAAAAACCCTCTCCCTCCCCCACTTCCCAGAGCTGACTACAGGGTTACACATATAATAATCATAATCTAACTAACATTAACCAACTATATAAATAACCAAGTTCATAATGCGCTTTAACTCCCCTTTAACATAAATACAAGCAAAATAAAAGTAAACATAATAGTAAAAACATAAATTAATATCCAAGTTATTAAACAATACAATATCCAAGTTATTAAACAATACTAATACCCAAAATAATACCATATAATTAACACTAATAAAAATTCCACTATAATAAACTATTAATAATAATAACAATCTAAAATTTACTCATAGGCTAAATGGAACTTTTTAGTCCCATATTTATTCTGAATATAATCTATCCATCTTCTCCAGACCGAAATGTATCTTTCTTGTGAATGATCCTTCAAATAAGCAGAAATCTCAGGCATTTCTGCTAAATTTGACACTTTAAGCGTCCATTCTTCTATAGTGGGCAAGCTCTCCTTCTTCCAATATTGCCCTACCAATAACCTTGCAGCTGTTATCAAATTCAACATCAAATTAGTTTCTTTAGTATCACAATTTGTAATAACACCCAATAAAAATAATTGTGGAGTAAACTTTATCCTCCTCTTGAAAATCTTTTGAATGTTCCACCAAATTTTAATCCAAAAGGCTCTTATATTTCTACAAGTCCACCAGATATGAAAATAAGTAGCATCCAAACTACCACATCTCCAACATTTTGGCTGTTAATAAGGATACATACAAGACAACCTTTTAGGATCCAGATGCCATCTATAAAACATTTTATAAAAATTTTCTCTTAAATTTTGGGCCTGGGTAAATTTTACATTTCTAACCCAAATTACCTCCCATATATCCAATGGGATCGGTTCTTGAATATTTTGGGCCCACTTTACCATACAATCTTTAACTAATTCCATTTCCGAATCCAATTCTATTAAAGCATTATAAATTCTCTTTATATGCGCTCGATTTTGATCTTTAATTTGTTTGACCAAATTTTCATCCAACCTTCTGATCTAACTTCCACCTAGCTTGCAGTTGAGTATACTGGAACCAGGACTGTACAATATTTTCTTGTTTTAACTCAGCTAACGACTTCAATTGCCAATCATTCCCTACCAATCTAAGTAATTCCTTATAAGAAATCATATCCAAATTCACACCCATAGATACACCCTCTATCGCGTGTCCAGGAATCCCCCCCGATTGGTATTTTATAATTTAACTTATAATAATACTTTTTCCAGACACGCAATAAAGCATTTCTTAAGATATGAGATTTAAAAGCCTTATCAACTTTTTTATCATAAATTAAATATGCACGCCACCCATATAATAAGTCCCATCCCTCAAGTAAACTTTTAAACAGTATGGCAGTGAAAATCCGGCAGTGGGGAAAAAAACAACAACCCAGTCTCATGGGGAATCTGCACCACCCACCTCCCCCTGTGCCTCTGCCCATGCGCTCGGCTGGCTAAACCTCGTTTCTAGCCGGGTGATCGATTTAGCGAAGGCACAGGGGGAGGCGGGCGTGCAGATTCCCTGTGCGTGAGAAGTTGGCAAAGGAAGAAGGCGAGCGGCAGCCCCAGCAGCAAGAAGGGCCGCCAAAAAACAGCGGAGTCTGTGTGTGCGTCTGCCTTGCCCGAGTCAGCCATGCTCTCTATAGCGCACTGCAGCTGATCCGAGGCGTGGAGAGCCCAGCTGACAGGTGAGCGTGTAGCAGGCGCACACACAGCGGTGTCTGTGTGTGCGCCTGCTACACGCTCACCTGTCAGCCGGGCTCTCCACGCCTCGGATCAGCTGCAGTGCGCTATAGAGAGCATGGCTGACTCGGGCAAGGCAGACGCACACACAGACTCCGCTGTTTTTTGGCGGCCCTTCTTGCTGCTGGGGCTGCCGCTCGCCTTCTTCCTTTGCCAACTTCTCACGCACAGAGAATCTGTGTTGCCCGCCTCCCCCCCCTTTAGCCTTTGCTAAATCAATCATCTGGTTAGAAATGAGCGTGCAGGCTGAGTGTGCAGGCAGGCACGGGGGGGGGGGGGGAGGTGCAGATTCTTGCTAGGCACCAGGCCGGCTTTGGTGGTGCCAATCTGCCTGCTCCTGCCTACACTTGCAGCTCGGCTTCTTGCTGACTGGAAGAGGCCCCGAGGCGCCCGGCTCCAAGCCCTCTGGGTCAAGGAATGCATGGGCAAGCTGCTGCCGGCCTCCTTCTGGGTTACCATAGATCCTGGGTTCAAGCTGCCATGCGGCTGTGGCTTGTGTAGAGGCGCCTCCTGTTAGGTGCTGATCGCACCAGTGCTACGGGAAGCCTTGCTACGGGAAGCCTTGAGGATCATTGCGCCGATCGTGCCGCTACTGCTTGCTGCAGGAGGCCGCGAGGCTTGGCACGCGATTGGTGGCGACGATCCTCGCGGTCTGCTGCGAGTGTCGCGGCGCTCCTCATGACGTGACGGGTGGGCACGTAGCAGGCACGCACACAGACTCCACTGTTTTTGGCAGTGCTTCTGTCCCTGGCCAGCTGCCTCAGATCACCTGCAGTGCACCGTGGAGAGCATGGCAGACGCGAGGCAAGCGCGAGGCAGGTGCGCACACAGACTGCTTTTTTCAAGTGCCACTTTTAACAACCGGTTCGCCAAACTAAAGATACATTAGGTATCGGTTCTGCCAAACTGGTGCGAACCGGCTGAATCCCACCACTGGGACTAAGTCACTTTTTCCAGTGCCGGTGTAACTTTGAACAGTCGTCAAATGAACTGTAGAAAGTCGAGGACTACCTGTAATTTATTTATATTTATGTTTACTTATTTGTGTCCTGCCTTTTTATTTTCCTGCCCTCTGGAACATCTTGCCCCCCCTGCCCCCCGGGGTAGGGTCTACTCCCACCTTCTGCAAGAGCTTGAAGACCTGGCTCTGCCAGTTCGCTTGGGGGAGTATCAGACTGGAGGTAGTTGAGGGGCCAATGGGAGATCACTCTCCCCTGTGCTTCCTGCCCCTTCCCTCCCCATCTTTAATTATAATGCGTATTTGTATTGTTATCAGTAATACGCCTTTCTCACGGTTTTTAATGTCGTAGGCCACCCAAAGACACCTGTAGCAAGATGGGTGGCAAGTAAATAAATACATGAACATTTGCACGTGAAGGAGCTGCATACCCCATTCTGTCCCTTCAAGAAAAGTCCCAGCAGAAAGTACCTTTACATATGTCCCACGGGGTTGTGCCCATCTCCTAATCCTGCATGAGATGCCGAAAGTGCCATCTGGGGATCGCCCACCACGCCAGACACTTTCTCCTCTTCACGACGTTTCAAGCAAGCTGCTTTAGGGTTGAGATTGCGTTCTGGGAGAAAGAGAGAGAGAAAAAAAAACACGCGCCATGGGAAGGAGGAGAAAACCTAGGTGGGAGTCAATATCTTGCAATGAGCAGTCTTTCTGCTGTCCTCCCCAAGAAGGATAAGAGTGGAAAAACAGAGGATGAATATACATGCTGCACAAGTGAGAGAAAGTATCCCAGCGAGGGAAACAGCAAGGTCTGGGGGAGCTGCAGTAAGGCTACCACTACCGGATTTGGCTGCTATCAAGGCAGATGGTCACTAGATGGCAGCAAAGAGAAACCAGACAATTCTCGCGCTTTGCTGCCACCTAGTGGTCAGCCAGTCTCTAAACGGGCAACAGTGCTCTGGATAGCGAGTTCGGATGGACTCTGCATACTCCCACCTCTGAAAAGTCATGGGTTGTTTACCCTTCATTCTAGACACAGAATTATCCTCGGTCTTTTGGGGATCATTTCCGCAGTGGTCCATGTGCAGCCGGCAGAGCAATAAAGCAAAGCAAAACTTAAGTCTTGGCAACCAAAACTTAGCACCCTGAGCAAAGGATGGAAGGGACAGGCACAGAAGACACTCATGCGAAGAAGGGCATGTAGGGGACATCCCGGAAAGAGACAGCCTCCCACCCATGCAAGAGAATGACCTCAAGGTGGGGGGGCACCCCTAGCACCGTACCTCGTACTTGCTGTTCCAAGCCTAGAATGACTTGTACTGCTTGCTGAAGGATGATGAGTTTGGTCTGTGCTTTGTCTGTTTTTAAGTGCATCTGGCACATGCGTCCCAGCTCTTTAAAGGCCTCGTTAATGTCCCGTACGCGCACCCTCTCCCTTGCATTATTGGCCATCCGCCTCTCCCGGTCCCTCAGATCTTTGTCCTCCAGGGATAGCGCCTCATCCGTACTGCTGGGTTCACACAGCACCACAGGGGTTAGTCAGGGAGCAAAAAGTGACTTGGGAATCGGGGTGGGGAAGAGAGAGGGGGACGGTGCCAAGGTGTGGTGGAAAAATGTCCACAAGCCACTACAAGCCAAAATGGGCCAGGCCAATTGATCATAGCAGAACCCTTGAATTACACCATAGAGATAAGAAGCTGCCAAAGACTCTGGGGCAGGATTAAGATCCTCTGCCCTTTATTTCCTAGACGGTCTATTTAAAGAAACAGAAAACTGTTACGTGAAATTAATACTTCCTTCATCAGATGAAACCAGTAATGCTCAAAGCTAAAGTTAAGACTCTCCTTTGCAAGTCGAGAGAATCACGGTTTGCAAACAGCAAAGCAATCAGTAATGCAAAAGTGGGAACTTTGTCCCTCCCTCTCCCCACCAAAGACTGGCTGGACAATAGATTCTCCACTGCTGTTTTAAAGATTTAAGCCTTAAATAGTAGGAATCTGTACTGTCCCTGCATTTGTTTTTCTTTCTCTTTAGGGAATTAAAAATCAGACTTGCAGTGCCTTTCTCTCTGCTTTAGAAAGGAAAGGGGGGGGGAGCAAAATCCAAGTTAAGCATTAAAAATAATGGGCTGTAAAAAGGATGGGCAGTCTATAGCCTGGAGCCCCATACCACTTTATGGCTTCCAGAGCACCCTCAGATTGTGCTTTGTAGCAGTACAGCTGCTTGCATAGTTAAGCACAAAGACTATAGAATCTTGTAACTCCTCCCATCACCAAAAACGAAACGAGTGGTCTGTGATGCCACTTGAACACCAGCCATGAGCCCTCAAAGACAAAAAATAAAAATAAATACCAAGAAACGGTGTACAAAGGTTGCCCAGCCCATCCAAAATGTCCTCAGGAAATTGATCCTCGTGTAGGTAGTCCTCGATTTATGACTGATCAAAGTTACAACCAATCTGAAGATGGGGACTTAAGACCTGAATATGAAGTTCCAGCAGTCAGGTTCCCCCCCCCCACGGTCACATGACCGAACTTGGGGTGCTCGGCAACATGGCCACATTGATGGCCATTTGCAGTATCCTGTAATCACATGACTGCGTTTTATGATGTTTTTGCCAAAACACGGCACTTACACCCAGCTTTTCGCAAAACCATGCCCATATTGAATTAACGGTTTGCTCAACAACTGTGGTACTTCCCTTAATGACCACCACAAAACATTGTAAAATAGGACTGATCATGTGACTGATGCATTTTTATAACCCTTACAACATACGTGTCAAGTGCAAGAAATCAGGAGCCAGGATAGAATTCAAAAGCACTACAAATTTATTCCATGCAACCTATAAATGATAATCTGTCAAGCGCCGGCGAATTCAGAAGAATCAGGTAGTTCAAATGTGTATAAAGATTTACTGCACGCTTAGGTAAAGGTAAAGGTTCCCCCGCACATGCGTGCTAGTTGTTTCCGACTCTAGGGGCCAGTGCTCATCTCCGTTTCAAAGCCGAAGAGCCAGCGCTTGTCTGAGGATGTCTCCGTGGTCATGTGGCCGGCACGACTAGACGCCAAAGGCACACGGAACGCTGTTACCTTCCCACCGTAGTGGTCCCTATTTTTCTACTTGCATTTTTACGTGCTTTCGAACTGCTAGGTTGGCAGAAGCTGGGACGAGTAACAGGTGCTCACTCTGTTACGCGGCACTCGGGATTCGACCCGCCAAACTGCCGACCTTCTGATTGACAAGCTGAGCGTCCCAACCCACTGAGCCACCACGTCCCTTACACTGCACGCTTAAGCTCTCTACAAAAATCTGACCTACTAACAGCTCAAGGGAAATAAGTGGGAGATAAGAAAGCCATTCAAGGTGGGCTGGACTTAGATTGCTTGTGGGGGTGCAGTGATTCATGACTGGTGACGTGTTTAACCCTTCCCTTGGGCTCAGCCAGGTCATCTCCTACATAATCTGATCTACTAATGGTCAAGAAAAATTGGCGCCAGATAAGAGTCAATGGACTTCAAGGAGGGCTGGACTTAGGTCTGTTTTGATGGTTGGTGACTCCAAACTGAGGATGCATTTGACCCTGACCTGGGGCTCAGCCTGGTCATCTCCTACTACATCATGACCGTAAGGGGCAGGCTCCATTCCAATCCTATGTTGAGGATTGTCTGTATTTCAGTTTTTACTCCTCTGCCACAAGTCCCAACGCAGGCAACAAAGATCAATTTGCTTCTGACAGCATGCCAGTGGGGGCCACCCAATGAAATACAAAACCCAACATATAAAGAGCCTATTAGCAGAAAGTGATAGCAGGAGCAGGAGGGCTATGGCTTGTTTGAAACCAGGCCGCAGGAGAGATGGCCAAGCATATGTACATGTGAAACTCCACTCGCACAAGTGGAACTTCGCGCAAGAGCACAAGCGCCCTCTGTTCCAGCACCCGCCACTTGTGCTCCATTCAAGCAAGTGGAGGGCACACGAGCTGTCCATGCGCAGATGCGCCTGCCATTCACAGCCTGCCCCCCCCAACTCTCCTGTACTGGGCCGGGCCGCCAAGCTGGAAAGGATGGAGACCGCTGTTTTAGGGAATCTGATTTGCAGGGCTTTTGAAATGCATGCTGATGCATTCCACCTCACCTATCTTACTTGATTTCTCCTTGCTGGTGGACATAACTAAAAAAACCAATATCCTCAAGAACAAGCCATTTCCTGGATTGTCAGATCCATGCCATGTGGTAGTCATTTTCAACCAAGAACGAATTCTGCTTTGTAGTTTGGTTCACTAACTCTTTTCTTGCTGTTCAACTTTTAGTGAGCTGCTCTAACTGCTGGGAGGGATCGTAGAGAAACATCTGGTCCATGTTCTTTAAAATGGCCTCATTAGGTCAAGATTCTCCAGCACTATTGCCTAATGTGCGTTTGAACATGCCCTCTCTTACGAAATCTGAAGCCCATCATTATGAGCTTAAACTTCATTTGTTGAGTGCCTTAAGTGATTCCTGGTTTCTTCAGTTAATGGGAAAAACATTGTGCTGACATGGATGTGAAAGCAGGATGAGAAAGGAAGTGTCAGATAGGAAAGACCGGGATCACAGGTGAAGTTTTAATTTAAAGTCATTTATTGCTCATGCCCATGCATGGGAATCTAACTAACGATTAGCACTATTTTGGTGCTAGCTAAGGGTTAACAAAATTCAAGAGGGGTTAGACTTAATCCATTTGTGGCTACTTAGAGACTCTAGGCTGAGTCCTCTTTTGACTCCATCCCCAGATTCTGCCACTCCTTCTCTTACAGGAAGAGGGCCATTTGGAAATAGAAAATAAAAGCCACAACTTGCAACTGGCTTTGTAAAGTGGCTTCCTAACACTTGCCATGAGTAGAGTCTGTGCAGCAGAAATAAGCAAAGCAGTCATTAAATAAGTCACATCCAATTTTACGACCGTTCACTCATTAAATGAATCACGCAGTTGTTAAGCAAACCCGATCTCCCCAACTGACTTTGCTTGGCAGAAGCAGCCTGGAAAGGTCGCAAATGGATGCTACACCTGTTGTAAATACATACTGGTTGCCAAGTGCTCAAATTTTGATCACATGTCCGGTAGGGACACGGTGACCGTCATAAGTGTGAGAACTGGTCACAGGTCACTTTTTTCAGCACCGTCGTAACTTTGAACAGTTGTTAAAAGAATGATTGTAATTCGAGGACCACCTGTACCAGCTCTGGAAAGATCTACATCTAAAAAAGAATAGCTTGCTTATCTGAAATATTGCACATCTTCCCCAAGCCACCCATTCCGGCAAAATACTGTAGCTTCCAGGTGTAATCAAACTCAGCATAATCAAGACTGATCCCATATAAAACAGTTATGAGCATTGGCAGCACCTTAAAATTTGGCAGATTGAACCTTGGAAATCCTTTTCCCTCCCATGTTGCCCCATCATGTCCTATTTTTATACAGAGACAGCCTTTTTCCCCAGAGCAAAAAAGAGAAAAAGAAAAAAAATCCTTTAAAAGGTAGATATAATTGCCTTCTTTTGACAAGGTGTAGTGGATGTCCCCAGTGAATTGAGGACACGAGGCAACCATTTTGCACTGGAAAAGATTTCCTATTGAAACAGTATGTGAAGGCATAATTCTAGAACCCGAATAGTAGCTTGGAATTAAGCAACCCTTTTCTTATCCAACTAGCCAAGCAAAACAGGATGTCTTTTTGTGTGCTTTTCATTTCCAGCCTCCTAACTACAAAAGGTAAGCCAGAGTAATACGAAATCCCGGTAACTGTTAATCTCTTGATTTTTTTAATACCGGTATCCAGAACCATCCAAGACAAGCTTCCCAATTACTTTATCTTTTCAGTGATTCACTTACTACTTGGGAAACTTCACTCTGAAAATGACCTTTTGGGGTAAGCTTCACAGTCAAATGTCAGCCTGGATTCTCCTATGTTCTTGTCTGGGAATTCAGCCTAAATCCAGAATGAATTTTAGATCCAATGGATTTAAAAATTGTAGCTAAAAATGTAGGGCTCACTTAAGTGCCATCTCCTTCTGGTATGCGTTCAAAATTCAGACAAGGTATGGATCCACACAGTTTACTCATCTGAGTTACAGAATTAAAGCTATTATCCCAGAATTAACACCTAATACACCAAACGACAAGTTATCCAAGCAAAATCTATCCAAAACAAACTAAGCAACAGTAGAAGTAACCAAGTTTGAAATTAACCAAGTTGACTGTTATTTTTCCAATAGTAACCATGGTCTGGTTAATTTTTTTGCTACACCTGCGTGGGAGTTATCAATACGGCTTAGAAGCAAGTCTGAATGCAGCAGGACATATTTCCAAGCCAAGTTCACATTTTACATTCATAATTACGTAAAGGATTGTCAAAGTCAATTTAAAACTAAACCTACATAGCCACATCCAATAGGATCTGTAACAGCTAACTATGATTTGAGGAAATATAAATTGATGACTATAGCAAACAAAATTGAAACTGCATCCCAATTCTTGGGGCTACATTTAACCGTTCAGATCGGTGGCTCCTCTTAGGAGGAATTCAGCCCTTTCACATGCTATAATAATCTGTGCAATCTTACTCTTATCCCAAAGCAAATTTAAACTTTAGAAGAGTATTAAGGATAGCTATTAGCTACCAGTGCTGCCTGATTAACACCGGCTAGATATTCCACAGTGTTTTGGCCTATATAAAATAAAGTAGCACCCTCACAAAAGGATAGCAACTTAATAAATTCTTAAATAAATTCGTAACTGGTGGGATTGAAAGGGAGAGGAGAAAGTCCTGCAGAAAACCCATCCAAGGTACTATGAGAAGTAGAAGCCTGTATTTAGTGAGGGTCCCGTTCTAACTTCAATCTTCACTGCGTTTTTGCTGGAAAAAGTGTTCCGGGCTGCCTTTTCTAGGATGACAGATGTCAACTCTCAGAAATATGAGGCTCATCTGATGGATCCTCTCCCTGGTTAAGATCTTTTATAAAAAATGTCGCAAGGGATCGAAAATTTCCCTAGAAGAGAAAATTTGTATCTCAGGGATGATCTGTGAGGTCCTTGGTGTTCTCTGAGCTCGGTTGGTGGGTTTTTTTTGTTGACATTTCATTACCCAACTAGGTAACATCATCAGCGCTAGGAAAGTGCTAGCACCGATGTTACCTAATTGGTTAACGGAATATCTGCAAGAAAGCAGCCAAGTCAGAATGAACCAAGGGTTCCCCAAAAATATCCAATTGAAAAATGTTTTTTTTTCTCCCCAAGGGAGATTAAATGTAGGAATGCCAACTGCTGGCCAGTCAAGGCAAAAACTTCACTAATCTTCTATTTCAGGTAAAAGGCTTTGCATTTTTTGAAATCAAAAACCCAAAGCCTGAAGAAGTCCAAAGGAGAGGACCATGCGCCAACTCTTCCTCTCACAGATCGTTCCTTTTCCTGCTCTCTGCACCAACCCACTTCCCCATTCCTGTTTTCTCTCTCTCTCTCTCTCTCTCTCTCTCTCTCTGAGCAAGCAGCAAGTACAAGGTAGAGGGTGGGAACCACCGAGAGGTCACGGCTGGGGACTGTCTGTAGGAAAGCAGGTAAAGGATGGGGGAGAAGGGGAGAAGAACAAGAAAACGTCGGACAAGGAAATCAAAGTTATACATGTTATGACAGGCAAAAAAGAGAAAAGAAAAGTGAAGAAAAGCATAAATGAATTCCAGCATTGCAACATGACAGCAGAGTACAAAACAGGCTGTGGATCTTGATGGTAAATACAGCCGTCTCTCTTGAGGAAGAGGAAGAGGTCAAATCTGCCAAGATAACCCCACGGGAAGGTTAGATGCTCACATGCACAGCCAAGCGTTTACAGCATTCCCAGCGGAAAAAAAAAATTAGCACAACTACCCTTGGTGGGAAGTCCATCTTTCCTCTAGGGTAGCCGCAGAGACCCATTTCAATTTTTTCCCCTCCCCTCTCCTTCCTTCCTTCCTCCGGGACATCCTGCGCCCTAGAATCCTAACAGTGATCCTTGAATTCTACTTCTGCAGGGACGGCTGGTGACTTCTGAGGTTTACGTTGGGATCTGGGACCACGGTGGGATTGGAAGACTTGGGTTATAGACAGAAGATGACCTTCAAAGTCAGAACCTCACACTTTTCGATGTAAGTAAAAATCCCAGGTCCTCTGAGCATCTTTCCATGCTGCAAGGTGCTGGTCCCAGATCTTAAAACTACCACAAGCTTGGACACAGATGTGTCTCCCAGGTGTACGTTCCCTATCCCTCCCTGCATGCCTCCTTTTTCATGGTATGGCTCATGGTCCAAATTCAGTCATTCCTGGTGATGGTCAGAGAGAGACACCCTGAAGAGCTACACCACAGACTACACAACAGGTATCTTGAGACTATTCTAGGCAGAGGGATTTACAGTCATGTATTTTCCACAGGGAACTTTTATCACGGGATAAAGAAATTCCCCCACCAAAACAAGATCTCGAGTGGGGAAGCAGAGATAGTAACTTTGAAGACACGGTACCATTTCTTTTTAGTGTTGAGGATTTCCCAAAACCTAAGTCTACGCTTTACTGCAGGTACTCCTCGACTTACGACCACAGTTGAGCCCAAAATTTATGTTGCTAAGTGAGACATTTGCTAAGTGAGGTTTGCCCCATTTTAGGACTTTTCTCGGCACAGTTGTTAAGGGAACCTGGCTTCCCCAATGACTTTGCTTGTCAGAAGGTCACAAAAGGTGATCAAAGGACCCTGGGACAGTGCAACCGTCATAAATACATGCCCGTTGCCAAATGTCTTTGATTTTGATCACGTGACCCTGGGGATGCTACAAGTGTTGTAAATGTAAAAAATGGTCATAAGGTACTTTTTCCAGTACTGTTGTAATGGTGGCTAAACGAATGTTTGTAAGTCGAGCACTATCTGTACTTAAAAGAGGTGTGTACGAAAATGTTCTAGGAGGCTGGGGCTGGAAAGAAGGATATGGTATTATGTGGTTCCGCTGTGAACTCATCCTCAGTTTGCACCAGAAACTTGATCTTTGCAGACGCTGCCCTTTCCCCACATTTAGCAACAAAGCGCTGAGATCCAGGGTGGGCCGCCCTCTCCAGCGCTAAGTAGCAGAGAAGGGAAGAACGGAGAGAAAAGCAAGAGTCCCCGCACAGGCACGAGGCTGGCTGGCATGCAGAAAGTGCAGCTTCTGTCTTATTCCAAATGCAACACAGGAATTTACAGGGGATGCAAAAAAAACAACAACAACAAAAAAACCAAAACCAAAATGGAACAGAGAAGTAAAACGCAAAACCAAACTTAAGGCATCGTCATAAAAAAAAAAAAAGGATGCAGGAAAACGTCAGCAGGATGGAGAGCGTCGGGCAGGCCTGCCCACCACGGTGGGCCGGGGCAAGGTTGAAAGGATCAGACAGACAGCCCCATGCCGTTCCGAAACGTCACCACATCGGAAGCCTCCACTGACCTCTAACTTGTTGTTCCAGATTCAGAATAACCGACACAGCCTGATGTAGGATTAGCAGTTTGGTCTGTGGTTTTTCGCTGTTAAGGTGTAGCTGGCACATGCGCCCAAGCTCTTTAAAGGCCTCGTTGATGTCGCGGACACGCAGGCGCTCCCGAGCGTTATTGGCCACCCGCCTCTCTTTCTCTCGCTCGGCTTTTTGCTCTGGGGGAAGAAGGTCGTCCTCCTCATCCTCATCTTGACTGATAATTTGAAATAAGAATGAAACAAGGAGAAGGGGGGACATTTTTCGTGTGTGCACACCTCGGCACCGGAATATGTTCACAAAAAAAAAAGGAAAACTGTAATACATATAATACACACATGTGCGCACCCCTACATGCACACACGACAGAAAAACAAACATATCACAATGGTGTTTTTCCCCCCTTTTAAGATAATTGAAAAGGTAGAAATTAATCTATTTTGCCATCTTTAGTCAATATTTACTACATGCATGCCTGACAGGCCCCCCTCCCCCCAATGTTCTGAATGAAGCTGTATTCCCTTTGGGTCGACTGTTCTAGAGAACATTTTACATTAGTGTGGGACAAAAGAGAGGCTCAAGGAAATAAGCCATGCCTTTCTCCTCTCCTCAGGACCTTTGCAAGGAAATGGCGGGGGGGGGGGGGAACAGGGACGGGACAAAGGATCAGGGGAGATAAATAGAACCAAAAGCTATTAAGTCAAGTTGTCTCAGTAGGGTGGTTCTGCTTCTCCACAATTTCTCAGGGAAAAGGAGCAAAAAATTTGAAAATATGCATGCACCGAATAAAACTAAAATCAATTTGGAAAAAAAAACACCACCAACAACAAACCACCACCAATATCTTTTATCTTCTTTCGATTAGCCAGCCAAAGGAATTGCCTGAGCTGGAAAAATCTCTCCTTCAATAAGAGGGAGATGAATGGCTTCTAAATTTGATAAAATAAAATGAATAAAAATTAGATGGGAGCTTCTTCCCGATCCATTTCTCTAACAAGACAACCTGCCCCCAGTTTCGCAAGAGGTTGGCCCTTTAATATCTGTGGTAGGTTCCTAGAGGTTGGAAAACTCTGAGTGGATTCTCCCCAAAGACTGAAAGGTTTCAGAGAAGGCTGTTTCGCCTTAGGCCAGGGGTAGGCAACCTCGGCTCTTTTATGACTCATGGACTTCAACTCCCAGAATTCCTGAGCCAGCTTGGCTGGCTCAGGAATTCTGGGAGTTGAAGTCCATGAGTCATAAAAGAGCCGAGGTTGCCTACCCCTGCCTTAGGCTTCCCTTACAGGGTCAGGATTTTGTCCTGCCCGGTTAGCCTCCAAAGGGAACAGAGAAAGGTTGAGACCTGTTCAGTGAGCACCTTGTTCTGGTTCGAGATGGCTTCAGTTCTTTTTTCTCCTCTTCTGAATTGTCAGCCACTGAGGTGTTTTCGTCATCCTCCTTGTCTTCCCGCTTGATCTCGCTGGTGCCAGAGGAGACGCTGGCCCTCCCCAGGCCCCCAGTCAAGCCTGCAATGGAACCAAACCAAGTAGAAGGTTGACCCAAGGATAACATGAGAAATGTAGGAAAATCACCCTTTCTTCTAACCTACAACCTAAGTTGAAATCTTCAACATCGTTGTAATTTAAGGCATCAGACTGGAAATCAGAAAGCTGTGAGTTCTAGTCATGCCTTAGGCACGAAAGCCGACTGGGTGACTTTGGGCCAATCACCAGGAGACTGTGAGTTCTAGTCCCGCCTTAGGCACGAAAGCCGGCTGGGTGGCTTTGGGCCAATCACCAGGAGACTGTGAGTTCTAGTCCCGCCTTAGGCACGAAAGCCGGCTGGGTGACTTTGGGCCAATCACCAGGAGACTGTGAGTTCTAGTCCCGCCTTAGGCACGAAAGCCAGCTGGATGACTTTGGCCCAATCACCAGGAGTTCTAGTCCCACCTGAGGCATGAAAGCCAACTAGGTGACGTTAGGCCAATCCCAGGAGACTGTGAGTTCTAGTCCTGCCTTAAGAATGGAAGCCCACTGGGACTGTGGACTCTCTCTCAGCCCAAGTGATCACACATGGTTGTTATTGTGGGGAAAATAGGAGGAAGAAATATTACATATTATTTATAAAAATAATAAAGGCAGGATAAAAAAAAACTAAAAATAAAACATCTAAAATAATAATTAATGAAATAATTTTTGATTCTGAGTTGCAGATTCACATGGAGAAATCTCAAAGGTATTCCCCCACCCCCAAAAGGGCAACTGGATTTGCTTTGTTTTTCCTTGAAGACGTTTTGCTTCTAATTCAAGAGACTTCTTCAGTTCTGACAGTCAGAATTGAAAAAGCACCTTTGGAACAACCGTGACCTGGATGACTGAGAATCTCCATAGACATGAAGATAGAGAAGAGTCCCCTTACTTTCGTTCCTTTCCTTCTGTTATAAAGGGAACGTATCAACTGTAATTTTCCAAGAGGTCATTACCTCACTTGTCCAGTACCCTACCTTGCACCAGCCGAGAGACTGGGGTTTTGAGATTCAGCATTCGAATTCTGCAACTCAGCCTTACCGCTAAAGGCATCTGAAGACTGTCCTCTAGTGAGGTCAGGAAGCGAGCTGGTCTGGGCAGGGAGAGCAACATGGTTGTGGAGAAGACCAGGATTGCTAGAGAGGCTGTCTTCAGGGTGACCTGCCCCCACCTGCCAAAAAGAACAGCAACAAGGTCCAGAAAGGCCACAATGCCAGTGATGCTGACTGAGGAATTCTGGGAGTTGAAGTCCACATATTTTAAAGTCCCCAACGTTGAGAAACACTGCCTTAGGCAATGCTAGTAAGCAAGTATAGAAATCTGAAAGGGGCGTTTTCAGCCCCTCTTTTAAAGCCTCAGTTTTCATTAATCACAGCAAACGCCTCAGGAGCAAATGGTGATCAAGTTTAATAATATTGCCAGGATTGTTTTAAGTACTGGTTGTTGATCAATCATTACAATTCAGATTTGAACATAATGCTAAGCCATTATTCCAGTATGCCTGCAGATTTTACTCTGCTAGTTATTGCTGAATATAGAGGGCAGTGGTCATCTCGTTTCAAGTCCAAAGGTATTTCCGTGGTCACGTGGCCAGCATGATATCATAAAGCACTGTTACCTTCCCACTGAAGTGGTACCTATTTATCTACTCACATTTGCATGCTTTAGAACTGCTAGGCTGGCAGGAGCTGGGGCAAAGAAGGGAGCTCACCCCGTCGTGTGGTGCTCGGGGCTCAAACATGGGCTGCTGGCTTTCCAGCTGACAAGCCCAGCGTCTTAACAGCTGAACCAGTGTGCCGCCCAATAAGCCTAAATTAGGACTTAATCTGATGTGTGAACCAGGTCTATAGGTAGGAATTTTAGATCTAGCAGCCCTTCCATAGAATCATAAAGATGCATACTGACTATCAAAATGCTATCAAGTGTCTGCAGAGCATAGTTAGAAAAGGACAGGATGACCGCCACAGCAATGCTACTGAAGCTCCACCTGATTTTGAGTGAGTCATGAAGCATGTAAGAACAGGCAGAGGTTGATTCACAGAAAAATAAGAAGAAATCAAGATCTACAATATTGTGGGGTCCTTGGTGCTGTCTGTGTTTGGTCGTCTTTTTGCAGATTTGGTTTTCATTACCAAATTAGTAACAACATCAGTGCTGCAAAGCTGATGATTTGACTGATGAGATTGCAAAAAAACAAAACAAAACACCACAAACCAACATTTCACCCAGGCTCTATATTAGACAGTTTCCTACAAACGAGCCCTGAATAACCACCCTGACATTTTGTAGGATGCAACCCAAATTTGGAAGAAGGAAAAGTCCCACACAGCTGTGAAACTCTAAAGCAGTAAGAGAAAAGTTGGATAGAATTATGTTGCTGGGCCATTGGAAACTGCATTTTGAACTCAAGATTATCCTGACTTCTGCCCCTCTGCCATGACCTGATATCATAGACTATTCTCCTTTCTGCCTCTTGACTGGTACGACAAAGTCGTACCCCACAGTGAAAGGGTCTACGTTTGGTAGGACTTTTGAATATGAAGAATGTTACATAGCCTGCAAGAAGTATTTTTAACATGGACGGCCCATAGTTCAGTGAAGGACACAAGAGACTAACCCCAATCTCCAGCATCTACAAGGAAAAGGTGGTAAGAAAACTTTTGGTTGCTAGTTATACTAAGCTAGATCAGTCATGAAGAACTTCTACTCTCCTGATGCTTTGGACCAACCAAGTCCCACCAACCTCCAGCTGTATGTCTAAAGTCAATGGATTCTAGGAACTGTGGACCAAAATGTCTGGATCAGGTGGATTAATACCGTGTTTCCAAGAAAATAAGACCCAGTCTTATTTTTATTTTTTTGCCTCCAAAAGAGGCACCAAGGTCTTATTTTCAGGGAGTGTCTTTTCCACTCACCTCCGGCACCGACAGCCCCGCCCAGCCGGCCCACCTCTTCTGTGGTGTCCCCCGGCCTGCATTTCACAGTCAAGAGGCCTTTCCAGAAGGCCTCTGCAGCCTAGAACTGAGTTATGGAATCCATACCTTGGTTCTCAGCTGCAGAGGCCTTCCGGAAAGGCTTCTGACTGTGAAATGCAGGCTGGGGGATGCCACAGAAGAGGCAGGCTGGCAAGGAGAGGGAGGTTGCAACAGTAACTAGGTGCGGGAGGCAGCACCACCCTCCCACCCCCGCCCTAGCTTGATTTTTAGGTGTGCACCTCACCCCAAAACTAGGGCTTATTTGGGGGGGGGGGGTTAGGGCTTATAGTAGGCCCACCCCGAAAAATCAAGCTAGGGCTTATTTTGGGGGTAGGCCTTACTTTTGGGGAAACACAGTAAGTCAAGTTATGCAAATAGACCTTTAAAGAGGTTCTTGAAAGGGGAAGCCATAAACTTTTGAACAGTAGAGCATGTCTGAACACCCCCCCAAAATCCTATCTTACCAAGTTCGTATGCCGACTAGCGATTGGCAAGACAGAGGCCGGGGAAAAAGACTGGCTAAGGCTGCCCACAGACGTGCTGTGCGCAGAAGCAGATGCCAACAAGTCGTGGATGTCCCTGTGGTTGGTCTGGCCCACTGCATGGCTCCTCAGCACATGGATGGCTTCGTCCAAGTGGTCTTCCATTTTGTTTTGCTTGAAGGACGGAAGAGAGGGAAAGAATGTGACACAGAGCCCCACCACAGCCACTGCGTGGAGCTGGTGGGGTGCTTGCCAACAGCTGAGATTCAGCCACCAAACCAAGCAAGAAGTTAAAAACAAAAAGCAAACACAGACAACATTTGAAGATTGGACACAAGGCTTTCTTTCTTTACAGCGTCTATCAGGTGCATCCTTACTGGGGTGATTTTTCAGGGAGAAGAACCAAGGCTAAAAAGAAAGCTGTTTGGGGGATATTATCAAGCAGCATAGAAGAGGCTGGTGGACCATCAAAACTATGCTGTTACTAAGGTTGCTAGGCCCACTGCTATCTGAAAGGAATTTATAGGTAGTTCTCGACTTACGGCCACAATTGGGAGTGGAAAATTCATTATTAAGCAACGATGTTATTAAATGGCTAAATGATCACGACTTGTGACCTTTCCTGCCAGCTTCTCTGTTGACGTGCCAGCTGGGAAGGTTGCAAATGACGATTACGTGACCCTGGGATGCTCTAACCGTTGTAAAGTTGAGCTGGTTGCCAAGCACCCAAAGTCCGATGATATGACCGCGGGTATGCTGCTTTTTCCAGTGCTGTCATAACTTTCAATGGTTGCTAAATGAATGGTTGTAAATCAAGGACTACCTGTAATTATTTACTGCAAAAACCAATGGCAAATATGAAGTGGAGAGATACTTACCAAAGTATGGAGGGTGCCTTCGTAGCTTGGGGATAAGGCACCCTGTCCACTTGTTCGGGGCCACTGCGAAGAACCTGAGTGGTGGACAGACAGAGGACATTTTGCTATTAGCAAATACGTTTGGTAGATAGATAGCATAGACAGCCTTTCTCTTCACAACTGCCAGGAAATACTTTCGGAATGATAGAAGTGGCTCAGGGTTGAACTGTGGAGTTTTTGTTGCTATTGGAGCTGGGCTGTTTTTGCAGACATTTCATTACCCAACTAAGCAACATCATCAGTGCACTGCAAGCAAACAAACAACCAAGCTCTGAGAGTATTAAGTACCCCACACTCCCAGGACACATCAAAAGCCAGATAGAACTTTGGGAGTTCCATCAGGATCAACTATTCCTTACATCCAGTTTTATTAAAACTTGGGGACTTTAAAATGTGTGGACTTCCAACTCCCAGAATTCTTCAACCAGCATGCTGACTGGGTAATTCTGGAAGTTGAAGTCCACGCATCATAAAGTTGCTGAGCTTGAGAACCAGCATTGTAGACTTTTCCTTCCGTTAGAAATATGCTCACTCCTCTGTCACAGAAATGCCGTAAGGAAGCATGACCACATCTTGGAAACCCATTTCATGTTTTAATGATGGCTGTTTCTATTTACCTACTGACCGACTTTTTTTTTTGGCCTTGCAGTCTACTTTTAATCTATCTTTTAAAAAGCCAGGACAAAATGAACTGGGCAGGGAAGAAGATAAACATGGAGCCTCGTACAGGTCCGTTTTTACAAGCCACAGTGTTTAGTGAAGGTGATTGTTTTTGAAACCCGGACTTGCCATGAGTTTACATGCAGTTCTTCCATATGACAGCAGGTGGAGCCAACAACCCACAAATTTCAGATTTGTTGCTTTACACATATGCCCTGGAGCTATAACTGTGCAGCTAAGCTTTAATAAATCTCAGACTAAGGCTGTCTCAAACTCAGGTGAACAGGACATTTTGTGGTCAAAGGGTTGCCATTAGCTAGTAGTCTTAAAGAAAATCCACTTGTGTTTAATTCTTCTCTTGTAGTCATTACACATCCCCTATGGAAGTAGGCAAACAGGCAGTATAGAAAACTATGTTTCTTTTCAGTCCAGTACAAAACCAAGATAACAGAGCTCTGTGACGTCATGCTGGCCACATAACCGTGGAAATGTTTTGGACAGTACTGGCTCAATGGCCTTGAAACAGAGATGAGCGCCATCCCCCCCTAGAGTTGGCAATGACGAGGGGAGTAAAATCTGAAGGGACCCCTTTACCTTTACTTTACAAAACTAAGAATTTTAAATCATTTTCAGCAAAACTTTCTATTAGCATTAGTTGAACCTACAAGAACTTATCTGTATTATTCCCCTATCTCAGGGGTCTTCAAACTTGGCCCTTTTGTGATTTGTGGACTTCAACTCCCAGAATTCCTCAGCCAGTGTGCCTGGCTGAGGAATTCTGGGAGTTGAAGTCCACAAGTCATAAAAGGGCCAGATTTGAAGACCCCTGCCCTATCTCATCAGAGTTCTATTCACATGCAAAGGAATTAAAGAACATATTTTTCACCATGTCTTAAAAAAGAGGAAAGAAAGAACTTCACTGGCCACCAACTTGGCTGCTTATAGAAGTTTGAGTGAGTCTCTTATACTGGTATTTTTCAAAGCTGGCAACCTGAAGATTTGTGGCCTTCAAATCCCAGAATTCCCCAGCCAGTCATGCTGGCTGGGGAATTCTGGGAGTTGAAGTCCTTACCTCTTCAAGTGGCCAAGTTTGAAAAACACCAGTGTAGACCTTGCTCAATAATAGCCTGTAAGGGGTGAGGTTACAGGAATTGAATACTTTCCTGATTTTGCTGCATCCAGACATTTGACACAGATGGAGGTCCTAAATTGTCTGCACGGATACCCCATATTCTGCATGTTACCCCAAACTGGATCATGGAGCTAACACTGGACCAGTTCAGAATAAGAAGGGTCATTTACCTTGAAAAACTCATTGATGAAATGCCAATAATTTCACCTCCTCCTTTGAGATTTCTGCCCACTGTTGCATGCTCTAGATTTATACTAGAAGGCAAAATTTCACAGCTTACCTGTTATTCCCTGAGGGGAGCCCACCGGAGTGGATGGGTTCGAAGAGAAATTATTGCTAGAATGATCTGGAGAGTAGATCTGGGGAGGAAGGGGAAAAAAGAATTTGGGAGCAGGAATGGAGGGGAAAAAATATAATGCTTAAATACTCCTGAAATACTCGTTTTTTGCTTGACGTTGGCCACTACTGGGACCAGAATTTCCGTTGCTAAGCAAAGCGGTTGTTAAGTGAGTCCTGCCCAATTTTGCCATGGTTGTTAAACAAATCACTGCAGTAGTTAAGCGAATCGAGCTTCCCCCATTGACTTTGCTTGTCAGAAGTCGGATGGGACGGTCGCCAAAGGCGATCACCATAACGCTTGGATGCTGCAACCTTTGTAAATACAGGGTGGTTTGCCAAGTGCCCAAATTGTGATCTTGCGACTGTGGAGGTGCTGAAACACTTGTTCGGTGTGAGGATGGGTCATAAGTCACTTGTTTCAGTGCCGCTGTAACTGAGTGGTCAACTAAAGAAATGGTTGTAAGCTGAGGACTGTCTGTAATAAACAAACAATTCTTATAGTTGTAGTTCCAACAGAACTACGTTGTGTTAGCTTTGGAAGTCTTCTCTTCCATAAACAATGTACAAAGCATCTGCAGATAAAATCAAAGGTTAATAGAATGAGAAGTCATAATGAGACTTACTGAAGCTAATGCTTTTCCAAGTGCATCCCCTGAGCTGCCAGCGGTAGTTCCTCGATTACCTGAAGGAAGAGAAGGTAAAATCAGGAAGGACAAATAAACACATGGAAGATCGAGCCCAGAAATTTGAGGACTATGAATGAACCACCAACAAGATATCCTGCGTTTGGAACATCCCCACTGGAAAGTCTCTGTAAAAACTACTTGAATACATATTTGTTTTGTTGGTACTAGAAACCTACTAAGTATTCTGCATGCAGAATCCCCCTTGATCACCCATTCTTTATTGGAGATATGCCAACATACACGGCACGGGTCATCCCTGATCAGTGCTACTTAATCATCCAACTTACGGAAAAACTTACCAAAGAAATTATTTTTAATTTATCAAGGATAGAACCAACCTAGAAGTAGGGAGAAATTTCCTGTCAGTGAGAGCAATTAATCAATGGAACAGCTTGCCTCCAGAGGTTGTGGGTGCTCCATCATTGGAGGCTTTTAAGAAGAAGAAATTGAACAACCATTTGTCTGAAATTGTATAGGGTTTCCTGCCTGAGCAAGGGTTGGACTGGAAGACCTCCAATGTCCCTTCCAACTCTGCTATTCTGTTGCTGTTAAAGTAGGATATAAAAATGCATTTTGCCTTAATTGTTGCTCCTGCTGGGAATTTTAACTTAAAAAAACCACCACTGTATTCCAATTGTTTATAGGCTGGGTGTTATGTAGCATTGACTGTCACCTCCCAAACATTATGACTCTAGGAAATAAAGCTAAAAGCCAAAACGTGTTCCAAGTTCCCACTTTTATATAAGAATGAATGCTCAAATGTCTCATGTTATCGAACACTTGGGACAAAGTGTTAGAACAGGAAAATACTTTGTCCAAACTAAAGAATTCACATTTTGTTTATTTATTTCAAAGAGTTATATGCACTCAATCCAACCAGGCTCAAAGTGGCTAATAACAGGGAAAAAAACACATTAAAATAGAACCCATTATAAATCAAACAGAACAAAGCAATGGTACTCCGAGGAATAGCTACAACATTAAATCCATAGAATGTCCGTCCCCCATCTGTCTCTGGGGATGGGATGAATGCAAATGCTTAGGAAAACATGAGAAATGGTGTTTCCCCCCCCCCCGTGTTCCTTGGCTAAAACGCTTCCTTCCTCAACAGAGATGGGCTCTGAGGCTCTAACTGGCCCCTTTCCACTCAGATTTTGTGACGAGGGGGGGGCAGGATGTGTCCATGAGGAGAGGCTGATGATGTTTGATGTTTTAGTACCCAGGGCCAAATCACTTTCCTGGGGAAACCAATAAGCTAAAAACCTCCCATTGACTCTCCACCACCAACCGCTTTCCCCAAATCTATAGAAGGGGTTGGAGACCGTTTCAAAGGGATTGCGGCTCTTTATTTAATTTCTTAATTGCTGGAAAATTATTTGTGTCCCGTCTTTCTTATTTTTTACAAACAACTCAAGGTGGGGAACGTATCAAATAAACCTCCCCCACCCCTATCTACTCTGTGAGGTGGGTCGGGCTGAGAGAGAGTGGCTGGCCCAAAGCCACCCAGCCAGCTTTCATGATTAAGGTGAGACTTGAACTCATGGCCTACCTCTTTTATTCACTTAATTGTTAATAAAACGATCATTCATTTTATTAAATTTAACGCTCAGAGGAAAGGACTGTAACAGGTTCACGTGAGAATGAGGTGACCAGAAAGCTGCATTCAGCGTCAGCTCCCAGCATTTTCCCATTGGATCTAAAACCACCCGATCTCTTCTTCCCTGATCCGCATTATCCCCCCCCTTTCTAATCCTTGTTTATGACAGCAACCCCCAGGGACCTCTGTATTTGTCCCACTCGGGGGGCCTCTATGACTGAAATGGATTAAAATTAAAACATGGCCGCTTTCTTAAGTAATCTCCATTTCCTGGTGTAAAAATGATTTTGAGTGATCTTGCGGATGAATTTAAGTGACGTTTAGTCTCTTTCCTCCCCAAGCAGCAGTGTGTGTGTGGGGGGGAGGGCAGGAGGATTAAAAGCAAGTCTCCAAGTCTATATGTAATAAATGTGTAAGGGATGAAGATTCTATGTCTGGCTGTCGAAGAGGGGAGACGTTACTAAGTACGTCCCCCAGACAGGGGCTTAAAGCTAAATAGACCTATTTCCGTCTGCTGGGCTCCTCTGGCCCAAAGCCACTCTTGAGGGATTAACCTTCATGTGCCTGGAAGACACAAGGAGAGGAAGCTCTGTTAGAAGAGTGGCAGTGCACCCAAAGCAGGTTATGTGGGTGTATGATTAGGAAGCAGACACATGGCATGGGTCCGGAATACCTCGGGGACCACCTGCTGCCGGCGTCAACTCCCCTCCGCCCTGTGCGTTCCCACAGAGAGGGCCTCCTCAGGGTGCCTCCAGTCAGAGAATGCCGGCTGGTGGCCCCCAGGGGGAGGGCCTTCTCTGTGGGCGCCCCGGCTTTGTGGAATCAACTGCCGGTGGAGCTCCGGATGTCACCGGATCTCCGCTCCTTCCGGCGCGGGTTAAAGACCCACCTGTTTGAACAAGCTGGCCTGGCCTGATGGGGAGTTAATTTGGGTTTTAAATATTTGTATATTTTATTGTTTTATCTTGGGCATTAATTTAATTCTATTTTAACTTTTGTAGTTTTGTATTTTTATCATATGCCCTGTTCACCGCCCTGAGTCCCTCGGGAGAAGGGCGGTATAAAAATTTAATAAAACTAAACTAAACTAAACATCCAGAGTTATTTTGGCCCCGTTCTTCTTCCCCCCCCACCATAGTTGGTGCTGCCTAGTATGCCTTTGAACTGTGGTGCTGGAGAAGACTCCTGCGAGTCCCTTGGACTGCAAGGCGATCAAACCGGTCAGTCCTAGAGGAGATCAACCCTGACTGCTCTTTAGAAGGTGAGATCCTGAAGCTAAAACTCAAACACTTTGGCCACCTAATGAGAAGGAAGGACTCACTGGAGAAGAGCCTAATGCTGGGAAAGGTTGAGGGCAAGAGAAGAAAGGGACAACAGAGAATGAGGTGGCTGGATGGAGTCACTGAAGCAGTAGGCGTGAGCCTAAATGGACTCCAGAAGATGGTAGAGGACAGGAAGTCCTGGAGGAACGTTGTCCATAGGGTCGCGATGGGTCGGACATGACTTCGCAGCTAACAACAACAACAGTATGCTTCTGGGTCTAAAACCCACCGAAGGGCTTGAAATTTCTGTGATAATCTCAAAGTGTTTGAATATCTAAGAGGCTGCCACAAAGAAGAGGGGGTTCAATCTATTCTCCAAAGCACCTGAAAGTAGAACAAGAAGCAACAGATGGAAACTAATCAAGGAGAAGACCGACCTAGACTTAAGGAGAAATTTCCTGACAGTTGGAACAATTAATCAATGGAATGACCTGCCTCCAGAAGTTGTGCAGGTTTTTAAGAAAAGGTCAGACAACAACTTGTCTGAAATGTTATAGGGTTTCCTGCCTGAGTAGAGGGTTGGACTAGAAGACCACCAAGGTCCCGTCCAACTCTGTTATTCTAGTATTTCAATCTTATTGGAACTACTGTTTTCAATCATAAGGTTTGTGACCAAATATCTGTCCTCATGTTTATAACATCAAGATGTTGGTTTCCATCGCATCATTGTGGCTACTATTTGGGTTCTTGCCTCTCTGCCTGACACGAAATTAAGCAGAATCAAGAAATATTTTATTAACCACTCTTGACTTAAAAGAGAGAGAGAGAGAGAGAGAGAGAATAAACTTTGGAAGTTCCTATGGCAGCTCCACCCTTAAAACAAAAAAAAAGGAAGAACTTAAATGTGTTTCCATGGCTTTGGAGAAAAAACTTACCCAGGACATTTTCTGTCCCTCCAATCGGGGGAGTGTGGCTGGACACTCCATACTGAGTGGAGGCTGAAGAAAATCCAGGGACTGACGGGAGACCACCGTTGACTTCGCCCGAATGCATCTGATAATTCTAGAAGGGGAACAAAGAGAGGCATTTACAAAGGGAGGAAGGGGAAACACTACGGCGATCTTCCCTTATATTTCTCCTTTGAGACTCACTTTAGAATTTTAGGAGACAAAGCTTCTTTTTACTCCGAACGTGAACCTCAGGAAAGCATTGCAGGTAGTCCTCGACTTAGGACCACAATCGAGCCCAACATTGCTGTTGTCAAACTAAGGCAGTTGTTAGGAGAGTTTTGCCCCATTTTATGACTCTCCCCCCCCCCAAAAAAAAGAAGAAAAAAAAAAAGACCTGAAGTTGAACTCTACAACAAGATGTCTATCTGTGGAGATTCTCAATCATTCCGGTCATGATTGTCCCACAGGTGCTTTTTCCAAAAGGCAACAGACGTTCTTGTTTTTTTTTCCTCCTTGGAAACGTTTCGCTTTTCATCCAGGATTTATTTATTTTTTTCAATTCTAACTCAACTCAGTTAGAACTGAAGAAGCTTCTTGGATGAAAAGCGAAACGTTTTCAAAGAAAAAAAATAAAAAAAAGGGCAGTCCAGTTGCCTTTTGGAAAAAGCACCTCTGGGACTAACAAGATGAAGTTCTTGTTTGTAGAAAAATAATTTGCTCCTCTTTGGATGACATTGCATTCCCACTGATTAGTACCCAGAAAATAAAAAAAATTAATAAAAAACATGAAAAATAGTGGATGAAAGAGAACTGATAGAGAAATCTGCTTTAAAGATTGAGAAGGAAGTAAAATATTTGGGTAATTATGTGAAGATATGGAATGAAATTTAAAAAGGCAAGCTAAGATGCTAGAAATGATAACGGTCACTGTTGGGAAGAATTTCTGTGATAAAGATAAATGTCTTACCTAGAATGATGTTTCTCTTTCAGACAATACTTGTTTTGACAACTGATGTGTCATTTAAACAATGGCAAAAAGATATACAGGTACTCCTCAACTTACACCACAATTAAGCCAAAAATTTATGTTGCTGGGTGAGAAGTTTGTTGAGTTTTGCCCTGTTTTATGACTTTTTTTCCGCAACATTTGTTAAATAGGTCGCTGCAATCGTTAAAGTTAATAACATGGTTAAATGAATTTGTTTTCCCCACTGACTTTGCTTGTCAAAAGATTGCAAAAGGTGATTACGTGACCCCTGGACACTGCAAATGTCAAGCATCCGAATGTAAATCACGCGACCATGGGGATGCTGCAACAGTCATAAGTGTGAAAAATGGTCATCAGTCACTTTTTCAGCGCCATTGTAACTTCAAACGATCACTAAGTGAACTGTTGTAAATTGAGGACTACCTGTACCTAAGTTTGTATTGCAAGGGAAACAACCAAGAGCTAAATATAAGATTTTATCGAGATGCAAAGGACAGAGGAGGACTGGCTTGACCTGATCTGAAATCGTAATTTGCAGTTTATTGTTTGATTTGGATGAAAGAATGGATGTAGGTGAGAAGTAAAAGACTTAAGAGTTAGAAGAACATTTACCTGACATATGGGTGGCATGGATACTTGTGGTACAATAAAGTCAAAGTTAGTGTAGATTTCAAAAACCGTTACTGGAGATGTGCCACATTGGGAATATGGAATAGATACAAAATCACTGTCCATTATAAATATAAAACCAAGAGTACAACTGACGATAGTGCCAATGATTTTCTTGATTTAAAAAGAGAAGGTGGAGTTTGCACTATATATAAGAAATAACATCTCTATAGAATTAAAGCACAACAATGATGAAAACTGTCTTGAATGCATTTGGGTCAATATAAAAGGGGTGTGTGTGTGAATGACATTGCCATAGGTGTATACTATAGGCCACCCAACCAAACAGAGGAAATAGATGAACTTTTTGCTAATCAGTTAACTAAGGTATGTAGGAAGCACATCACAATATTAATGGGGGACTTTAACTACCCTAACATCAACTGGGAGACAAACTGCACCAAGTCGAAGATCAAAGAGGTTCTTGACAAACCTAGCAGACAACTTTGTCTCCCAAAAAGTAGAGAAGGGAACTAGGGGATCAGCCATATTGGACTTAATTCTCACTAACAGAGATGAAATGATAGAAGGTGTGGAAGTTACAGAAACCTTGGGGGGGGGGGGCAGTGATCATGCAAAATTGGAATTCAACATTATGCAAGCACAAGCAATAGACAAACTAGATCTTGGACTTTATTTTCAATAAACTTAGAGAGCTTGGGAAGGACTCCATCGATGAGAATCCTCAGAGGGAAAACAACCCAAGAACCTTGGGAAAACTGAGATTATAAAAGCCCAGTCTTGCACAATACCAATGGAGAAAAATAACAGCTCTCAAAATAAACCGGCATGACTGCATAAAGAACTCTCTGATAAACTGAAAGACAAAAAGGACAAATATAAAAAGTGGAAAGAGGGGCACATAACTAAGGCAGAATATCAGCAAATAGCCCAAGCCTGCAAAGATGAAGTCAGGAAAGCTAAGGCTCAAAATGTACCAAGACTTGTGACAAAATGCTTGTGGCATTTGATAGACCACAACCTACTACTTGATAAGATAGAAAACGTGGGTTAGATAGCATTACCACCAGACGGATTCGTAGCTGGCTGACTGGCCATACTCAGTGTGTGGTCCTCAATGGAACTCCATCTACACAGAGGGAAATGTGTAGTGGGGTGCCCCAGGGCTCAGTTTTGGGCCCAGTGCTCTTCAATATCTTCACCAATGATTTGGATGAGGGGACAGAAGGGGAACTCATCAAATTTGCAGACGACACCAAGCTGACAGGAATAGCCAACACTCCAGAAGATAGGCTTAAGATACAGGAGGATCTGGACAGACTCGAACACTGGGCACTATCGAACAAAATAAAATTCAGTGGTAAAAAAAAAGTAAGGTTCTACATTTAGGAAAGAAAAATCAAATGCACAGGTATAGTATAGGTGGTACCTGGCTCAATAGTAGTAACTGTGAGAGGAATCTTAGAGTCCTAGTGCACAATCACTTAAATATGAGCCAGCAGTGTGCTGCAGCTGCCAAAAAAGCCAACACAGTGTTTGGCTGCATTAAGAGAGGGATAGAATCAAGATCACATGAAGTGTTAATACCACTTTACAATGCTTTGGTAAGGTCACACGTGGAATACTGCATCCAGTTTTGGTCACCACGATGTAAAAAAGATGTTGAGACTCTAGAAAGAGTATGGAGAAGAGCAAAAAAAGATGATTAGGGGTCTGGAGGCTAAGACATATAAAGAACCATTGCTGGAATTGGATATGTCTAGTTCAATGAAGAGAAGGACGAGGGGTGACATGATAGCAGTGTTCCAATATCTCATGGGTTGCCACAAAGAAGAGGGAGTGAAGGTATTCTTCAAAGCACCTGAAAGCAGGACAAGAAGCAACGGATGGAAACTAACCAGAGAGAGAAGCAACCTGGAACTAAGGAGAAACTTCCTGACAGTGAGAAAAATCAACCAGTGGAACTACCTGCCTCCAGAAGCTGTGAATGCTCCAACACTGGAAGTTTTTAAGAAGAGACTGGACAACCATTTGTCTGAAATGGTACAGGGTTTCCTTCCTGAGCAGGGGGTTGGACTAGATGACCTCCAAGGTCCCTTCCAACTCTGTTATTGTTAGATAAAAGAATTCATGGTATTGAACAATGCAAGACAGAGTTTGACATGGCATAGCAGGGAGGTTACTGTATGCGTGCACTAAACAAATGATTGTAAGTCGAGGTATACCTGTACAGAATCTACCAACCTCTCTACATGTACTCATAGCACACCAGAGACCCAGGTTTTCTTACCATGCGTTCATGCTGGTGAAGACTGCTGAAGTTGCTAGACTGGGGAAGCGGGGAGGAAGAAGTGCCCAAGATGGCCCCATAATTCGACTGGCTCATGCTGCTGGAGGAACTCCACAGATCTGCCGAATTGTGAAGCCCATCTGCAAGACAGAAAGAGAAGAATCAGGAACACTGGACAGAAGAGTGTTGGCCGCCCGTTCCACTTTCCACTGGAATCTGTAAATCTACATTTGGACAGGCAGGCACAAGCAAAAGTTTTCAACACTTTCTGCTAGTCGGGGAGCCAAAAGAATCGCTGAAGTGGGTCCAGCTAAGGGTTGTTCAGCTGAACCTTCAGTCCAACATCATTTTTCCCATCAGAAACTCTTAAGACAGACTTTCCCAATCTGGAACCCTTCATTCACGCTGGACTGCAACTCTCAGGATTCGCCAGCAAGTCATAATTATTTATTTTCAAGTACAGTATCTGTAATACTGTGAGGTATTTCATACAGGTAGCCCTCGACTTATAACCCTTTTTTTAGTGACCGTTTAAAGTTAAAATGGCACTGAAAAAGTGACTTATGACCGTTTTTCACACTTACAATCATTGCGGCACCCTCCCCTCCCCCCCCAATGGTCACACAATCAAAACTGGGATGCTTGGCAACTGGCATTGTAACTCTGACAGTTGCAGCGTCCTGAAGCTCATGTGACCTTCTGACAAGGAAAGTCAATGGGGAAGCCAGATTCACTTAACAACCGTGTTACTAACTTAAGAACTGCGGCGATTCACTTAACAACTGTGGCCAGAAAAATCGTTAAAATGGGGGTTAAACTCCTTGAAGCTTAGCAATGGAAATTTGGGGCTCAACCGTGATCGTAAGTCGAGAACTTCCTGTCATGGCAACGACTGCCTGACCTGTAACAAAAAAATTTCACCCTACCCTATTTTCCCCAAAGTCCAGCTTTCTCCAACCAGCACTCTCCAGAGCTACCAATTGCAAGTCCCAGAATTCCTCAGTCAGCATGGCCATTGCAGAGAATTCTGGGAGTTGGCCAAGTCCCTTCCCCCCCCCAGCCTATGTAAGTTGAGGATGGCTACTGAAGTTGAGTTCTTTAGGTTACCTACCTGGCATGTAGAAGGCTCCAGGGTAGACGGTGCTGGGAGGCTTGGAAGTTGTGTAGTTGGAGGAGTCCCTGCTGTATTCATCACCTGAGTTGGGTGGATACACCTGGGAGAAAAACGGCGGGATTTAACTTTTTCCAAGTTATCTTGTGTTTCCAGTGGTTTGCTCCTTTTCAGGTTTTTTTTAAGGGAAGGTCTGCTTCCTTTATTTATTTTTTTATTTTAATCCCATTTATATCCCACCCTTCTCCGAAGACTCAGGGCGGCTTACAATCTAAGCACAAATCAAATGTGCTTAGCAATAGCCTTCATTCTATGTATATGCCTGCTTTTTAGGGCTTTCGCCCCCCCCCCTCAGCGGCATTATTACAAAGTCAGTTTATTGCCCCCAACAATCTGGGTCCTCATTTAGAGTTAGTTTAGTGTCAGCTTCCAGAAGCAGGACTTCTCACCCGTGGCAACTTTGAGATATGTGGGCTTCAACTCCCAGAATTCCCCAGCCAGGAATTGAAGTCCACACATCTTAAAGCAGGGGTCTGCAAACTTGGCCCTTTTATGACTTGTGGACTTCAACTCCCAGAATTCCTCAGCCAGCGTGCCTGGCTGAGGAATTCTGGGATCTGAAGACCACAAGTCATAAAAGGGCCAAGTTTGAAGACCCCTGTCTTAAAAGTCATCAAAGTTGAGAAACTTTGATTTAAAGCAGGGGTGTTAAACTGTCGGCCCACGGGCCGGATGCATCAGGCAAAAGACACGCCCACTCCAGCTCCAGCAAGGGGGGGGGAAGTCATGATGTGTCATGACACATCACGTGACGCGGCGAGTTTGACACCCCTGTTTTAAAGTCTTTATATTCCATCTTTCCATTTCATAAAAGTTGAACAGTGAGGGGGTTATAAATTCAAAAGATCCCTCCCCTACGCCCAAAATGAGCACCACATTTAAAGATGTTAAGAGATCTTCTTTACATATGGAAAGCATATTAAAAAGGGAAGCACATTAGGGACTAATTAGCAGATTTATAGCCAACTGCTTGATCCAGCCTGATAGATTAAGATTCCTGCAGGTGTTTTAGATCTCTGCTTCTCATCATCTCCATCCCTCAGCCATGAAATCTCAACAAGCCAGGAGGATTCCCAGTTGACAAAAGGTGGCTTAAGCTGACAGATAACTTGGTAAACACAGAACTCTGTATTTGCTCTCTGCTCCAACTGATCCACTGAAAACAAAATACTCTCTCCTAAACCATATGGATCATTCATTCATCAGAACTCCCTCACAATAAAACACTGCCTATTGATTAAGCCAGACATATCAAACACAAGGCCCGGGGGCCGGATCTGGCCCGCGAAGTGGTTTCATGTGGCCCGTGAAGGCATCCTGGAAACAGTGAGGGAAGGGCCCCCACTGCTTTGGCCCTGGCCCAGAGACCCTCCTTTTGCCAGAGACCCCCAGATCTGTCCCACTCCTGCCCAGGCCCCCATAGGCACCCTTGATGCGAACAATGTAGAGCTGGCCACGCCCACCCAGTAGGCCATACGCACTCTAGCCATGCCCACCCAGTAGGCCACGCCCACCCAGACCATACCCACCCGGCCCCCTGAGGGCAACCGCAATGCTGATGCGGCCCTCAATGAAATTGAGTTTGACACCCCTGGATTAAGCTATGAAAACTATGTAGTTTGACTCTAGGTTTACTGAATGCACAATATAGTAAGTCCTTGACTTACACCCACAATGGAGCCCAAAGTTTCTGTTGCTAAGCAAGACAGTTGTCAAATGACATTTGCCCCATTTTACGATCTTTGTTGCCATACTTGTTAAGTGAATCGCAGCAGTTCTTAAGTTAGTAATATGATTGTTAGGTGAATCCGGCTTCCCCATGTTTGTCAGAAGGTGGCAGAAAGTAATCACATGACCCCGGGACTCTGCAACCATCATAAATACATGCCAGTTGCCAAGCGTCCCAATTTCGACCATGTGACCTTGGGGATGCTGCAATGGGCATTTGAAAAATGTTCATAAGCCATTTTTTCCAGTGCCATTGTAACTGAACGGTCACTAGTCAAGGACCACATGTACATAATGTGGATATTTTTTTTTTGCTTTGTTAGGGAGCTGTGTGAATCCAGACAATTGTGAAATTATTTAATAAAGTCCAATGGAAGCAATCTCTCAGGTTTTATAAGGAGGGGCCTTCCGATAAGAACTTAGTCATCTCTACCAATGCAACCCATGTTGAGTTGGCACTTGGGTAACACTGAATGACTTGATCAGCGAAATGTTTTCATAAAACTTCAGAAAGGTCTGTTGGGAAGATCTTCCCAACTCTGACTACACAACAAAGCGTAGGTTACTCCTAACAAGCTACTGGGGCACAATTTACCAACCCAGCAACAGTGGAGAAATACAAGCTTCACCACCTTTATTGCATGAGTCCATACATGTTTCCTTCTGGTTTTTCTCCAACAATGCTTGATGTCTCTTTTTGCTACTTCATCTCCAGATTAACCTCAGGATCAGGAAATGGAACACCTTTAAAGCACTGTAGTCACTTCTATGTTCCAGAGATGGACCAGGTGTTTAGACCTCTCTCCCAAATTGCTGGGAACTCCCCAGCATCAGTGAGGATCTACTCAGATCCATCCACCTCCTAGGGCAGGCCAACTTTTAATGGGTCCTTTTATCCTGCTGGGGTTGGGGATAGCAACTAATCTTAGGTGAACCCGGAAGGGATCCAATCACCGCAAAAAGATACATTGAAATGTCCTCCAATTTCAGACCATACACCAACTGCTTCAAGGAGAAGACAATATCCAAAATATGACCAAAGTTTACCTGGGATACGTTCAGGGCTGCCATGGAAACTGAATTCCTAGGTTTTCTCAAGACCCCACCCAAAGGCATGGCGATTAAGTCCTCCCCACACTTTAAGTCAGGAGTTTCCAAAACCAGCCTTGAAATTAAGGCTCAGGAGTTGAAGAAAGGTGGATGTTATCCTCTACAGCAGGGATGTCCAACCTCAGCGATTTTAAGTCTTGTGGACTGACTGAGGAATTCTGGGAACTGATGTCCATCAGTCTTGCAGATGACAAGGTTGGGCACCCCTGTTTTATAGGCAGAATCCCTAGCATGTCTCTTCAGTCCACATACTGGCAATCACAACCCACCGCCTCCGAAGCAGTCACCAAACTTCCTTTGAAGATTATCACTGCTCTCCCATCCCATCTTGGGATTATAGGTGATGCAAGACCCAAATGCACGGTGGCTACATCTCTGAGAGTGCCGTTGCCCTCATCCAATCAGGTCTGAGTAATGCTCTCTCACACTCCTTTCTTTCTGACCCCATTGGCAAGAGTGATTCTATCAATGGTTCCCATCAACTCCTCTATGAGGTTCATTGGAGTTACTGAGTTCTCCCACCATGCCAAGGTAATTTAACTTTGGCGCAGCTGGCCTCAGTTCCCTTAATAACTTCCAGTCCAGCTTTTAACTACCCAAGTACACAAATGCCTAAAAACAAAGCTGAGGACACCAACCAGTAGTGGGAAATGCTGTTTCCTGTTGTATAACTCCATTTTCTAGTCCTCAAGGATAGAGAGAGGCTTGCAAGTTCCCAGTTGATGGGAAACTACATTTCTGTATTTTCCTGCCAAAGGGGAAAAACCTCACAACACCCTCCTTGGATAGGGGATATCAGGTCAAAACAAACATTATCTCCCCCCACATCAAAATTTTGCAAGATGATGTTCTTCATTTAATCTCTTGGTTCTCTCTGGTTTAAGGAGTGGCACACCTCTGTAACAGGGTGTCTCCCCTGTTCTGTTTTGGGTGCTGCTGCATCTATGGGTTTGGGAGAGATTTTATCAATGTTGAGCTACAATTATAGCTTTTAATCTCTGAAGGGTAAAAAGCTGAAGACATTTTAAATCTATGTTTCATTTGCAAATGCAGGCAAATATATGGGGGCAAATTGTAAAGTCTAGCTTTCTGGGTATAAATGGTGGAATTCCCCTTTCTTTTCAAGAGGGGGTGGGCAGGAACAGTCCAATGTACAACTGGCTACGATCATGTAAGAGGAGGTTTTTGATGGCTAGGGGCCAATCCACATTTTTTGGGAAGGCAAGGGCTGAGCGGGCAGGACCAGTGATGCAAGAGAGGCAGGTCAAAACTTTGTGCTGTTTTTCCCCCTCTGGGTTTTCTGAATGTTTGTTTGTGCACATGCACGAGTCTTTGTTTGGCTGGTTTCAATCTATTTTAAGCTTATGCTTTGAACAATTCAAAATGGAAGGAACTCAGGATGTCAATTTTTGGCAGTGCAGATTGGAGCAGACATCAGCAAATGCAGAAAAAGGAACAGAGGGGTTACTGTAGTCCTCAACTTAGAACCATTTGTTTAGTGCAGGAGTCTTCAAATTTGGCTTTATGACTTGTGGACTTCAACTCCCAGAATTCCTCAGCCAGTGTGCCTGGCTGAGGAATTCTGGGAGTTGAAGTCCACAAGTCATAAAAGGACCAAGTTTGAAGACCCCTGGTTTAGTGACTATTTGAAGGTACAATGCCACTAAAAACTATTGCATGTGATCATAATTTGGGCATTTGGGAGTGTCCTGGGGTCATGGGATCACCATCTGTGATCTTCCCAGCCAGCTTCCTTTCAATGGGGAAAGCTGGGTTTACATAACGACTGTGTATTCACATAACTGCAGCGGTTCACTTAACAACCATGGCAAAAAGGTCGCAAAATTGGGTGTGACTCACTTAACAACTACCTTGTTTAGCAATAGGAATTCTGGTTCCAACTGTGGTCATAAGTCAAGGATAGAGGGTTACACACAAACCTAGCTCTAATTGCCAGGTAAGACCTAGCAATTATGGTCTTTACTCCAAAGACTAGCAAAGGGGTGGGGTGTGTTTTTTTTGGAAGCAGTAACAAAGACTAGATTCGCTTTAGTTCTGATTCTGGAAACAAAGACAGGTAAGCTTTTTATGATGGGTGTGTGTGTGTGTGTGTGTGTGTGTGTGTGTGTGTAGCTGGTTTTTTAAAAGCTGGTTTTTTAAAAGCTGGTTTTTTAAAAGCTGGTTTTTTAAAAAATTAAACCACTGAAGATCTCCCACACATACCATTATGATAAAGTAGTAACCATCAATACTCAAGCTTAGCAGGAGTGCCTGCTTAATCTTAGTATCCTTTTCCTTCTTTCCCCGAAGGATTTAAGATGGCAGCTAAAAAAAGCCTTGAAAATTCAGGAAAGACATCTTTGCCCGGATGAAATGGCCAAGCAGTTAAGCAAGGTTCAAATCGCATCAGTTAAACAAATACTGTAACTTGTCTTCTCAGAACAGAGTAAGCCTGTGCTGAAATGGCAAGTGAAAGACAAGGTTTTGGTTGGCTGGGAGGCACTCGGTCAAAAACCCTCAACGTCAAGAGACAGGGAGATGGGGGCGGGGGGGGGGGGGAATTGAGCAGCAGGCAACTCCACTGGCCAGCAGAAATTGGTGGATTTCTTGCAGAATTGCTTCTCGATAGAGCAAAACCTGGTCTTTGGGCTGGAATGTTAATTGCAAAAGGCTCATTTCTCAACTCTTTCTACAAGAGTTTTTGCATCTCTCTATGCATTTCTAGGGCAGTGGGAAAAATCTCTCTCCATTTTAAGTCCTAGAGTGTCTCCCCACCCTCTAGCTAGGCTGAATAACACTTCCTGTCCTTCCTGCCCAGTGGCCACACATGTCTATTATTGTTTTTATATCTCTGGTCCACCAGTTAACTGAACATCTATGAATGGATCCTGGTTAGAAAAGCTGGGGGCAAGCTTATCACCCTCCTCCTGGGGAGACAGCAACGTCCAAAAGTCTCCAACCACCAGGAATCACTTAGGTTGAGATCAGCAGTGTAGAAACGGGATAAATAAATAAAATTCCAAAATATCTGGAGGGCATCTCACTGGGAAGGATGCTTCAGAGAGGTTCTCACATTTCACGAGATGCTGGTCTCTCAATATCTGGTCCTCTTTAGATATGCTGGCTTGTTTTTACAACAACTTCACCCAGCATGGTAGAGAAGGCTCCTGTCCAACCAAGCCTGTGCCATCAGGCATACAGGTAGCCCATACAGCCATTCATTTAGTGACTGTTTGAAAAAGTGACATGACCATTTTTCACACGACCATTGCAGCATCCCCATGGTCACATGATCAAAATTTGGACACTTGGCAACTGGTTCTTATGATGGTTGCAGTGTACCGGGGCCACGTGATCCCCTTTTGCAACCTTCTGACAAGCAAAGTCAATAGAGGAAGCCTGATTTACGTTAACAAGCATGTTACTAACTTAACAGCTGCTGTGATTCACTTAACAACTGTGGCAAGAAAGGTCGTAAAATGGGGCAAAACTCACTTAACAAATGTCTCCCTTTGCAATGGAACTCAGCTGTGATCGTAAGCCGAGGGCTGCCTGTAAAATCACATTATGCCATTTTAAGGCTTAACCAGGGCAGTAGAACCAGGAGACCAACCCTCAGCTTAAATATGACTAATCAAAGAAATGGGGAAAAAAACACATCAGTCATGCCCTCTTTTGATACCAATCGAGGAGTTTCAGAATGAGCCCTGCTTGTAAAATTAGGCCTCTCGAAAGATTCTCAGGCATTAAAAACAATGAGGTGGATTTCTGTTTCATTTGCATATCACACTCTGTGTGTGTGTCTGTGTGTGTGTGTGTGTGTGTGTGTGTGTGTGTGTGTGTGTGTCTGCATTTTTAAGGGCTTTTCTCCCTGCCTGTTGGGCCTGTAGATCTTAATGGCCCTTGGATGGCCTCCTTAAAGAAGACCCAACCTACAGTCAAGGTGGAAGGATCGATTCCAAGAAACCAACTTCCCTGACAATTGCAAATCTTTACCTTCTGCACTGTGTGTGTTTGTGTGTGTGTGTGTGTGTGTCTGGGGGGGGGAGAAGAGAGAGAGGGGGGGTATACTACTAAAGCAAAGAGGTGGAGGGGGGGAAGGAAACAAAGCCGGTGAGGGGTGGGGGAAGAGAGAAGCAGAGCACTGAAGAGACTTAGGGAGGCAGTGCGGGGGAATGAAACTCGCTGCAAAGAATAAGAAATCCAGTAAATTGCCTTTTCCTATAATTTGATTAAATAGCAGGAGCTGGGACTGGGACTCGAGCGAAGGAGGAGGAATAATAGCCGTGCGCCATCTGCCAGTGCCTGGCACCTGGCCAGTTCTCCAGGCAGCTGTGTGGTGCTGGGTTGGGAGGAGGGGAGGAAAGAGACAAAAAAGAAAAAGAAAAAAAAAAGAAAAGAAAGAAAAAGGGGGGGAGCAGGGAAGGGGGAAACGCAGCTTAAAATTCAAGGCATTTCCAACTTCTCATATTGGAAGACGGGGAGGATGGGTAGCAAGTTCCTTACTTCCCTTTAACAAGCATCTTCTGGGGGGAAGGAAGAAGGCTAAAACTAGGGGTTAAGTCTGAGATTCGTAAAGTTTGTGGGTTAAATTAAACATCCCTCCCCGCCACCCCTACCTTTCCTCATAAACATTCAAGCCTCTCTCCTTTACTGGGGTGGTGTGCTCCAGTCTCGAACATCAATCCACCCAAACAGAGCAGTTTTCTGCTCTCACCATATTTCTATCAAGGCTTTATTTGCAAAGCTAGGGAGGAGCAGAAGGGGGAATGATTTTAAGTAACAATAAAAAGAAGGAAAATGAAAAGAGAAAGAAAAAGAGAACAAGGACATGCGTCAAAATGACACTTGGCCAGTGTGCCACACTTAAGTGTATCGTTATTGTTGTTGTTGTTGTTGTTTTAAGTTGGGTGTGAAAAATAAGAAAAAGGAAGCAGACCACATATGTATTTTCAGGTAAAATAATGAAATGCAACAGGAAGAAGTCAGCAATCTTGATTCTGGTCTGTGTGCTTTCTCTATTAAAGAATTTTTTTTCTAATTCCTGATAGGATTTTCAAGGGTGAAAAATATCTAATTTGTGGGGATGCAGAGCAAGACTACAGAGGCATCAATTAACAGTGGTTGAGGCCACCAGAAGAGCAAAAACCAGAACTTTGTATCTCCCTCAACACCTGAAGTGGTAAAAGAGGAGGAGGAGGAGGAGGAAGAGAAAAGAGGGAGGAGGAGGGGAGGGAGAGGAGGAGGAAGGAGGAAGAAGAGAGAGAATAGTAGTAGTAGTAGTAGTAGTAGTAGGAGGAGGAGGAGGAGGAGGAGGAGGAGGAAGAGGACTGGCACCAGAGTGAAAGATTTTGTGTTTCCCCAATACACACTCCTATCTATGAATGCTAGGAGTGGAATCCTCCACTGGAATCAGCCTGAGATGAGAAGAGATGGGCACACCAAATAAATCATGGAGTTTGCACTGCTATAAAACAGTGGCAAGAAAGAATGACTGCAGAAAAGAGTGAATTCCAGCATGAATTCATACCGTGATCGCCTTCTTCCCTCTGGAGTGGAGCCAAGAAATGGGGGCCACAGAATGAACCCCAGATGTAAAGGCTGGTGCAGAAAGCAAATGTTTCTCTATTCAGATCCACTTTGGAAAAGGGGCAAGGACAGAATCTTACCCAAACAGGAAACGCTAAATCAAAGTTTATCTCCCCTGGGTGAGTGTTCTTCAACCCCACCCCTATTCTCCCTCATCCCACCCCACAGGAAACCCCCCCCACACACACACCAATCCTCTCCAACTCAGACTTTATGCTGCTGTCAGCAAAGTGAAGGAGGAGGAGGAGGAACGTGGAGATTCTACAGACAAGATTCCTTCCTCCCTTTAAAATTCTCATTTGAGGAGCAGAGAATGGATTGTCCCACCTAGCAAACTTCATCCCCATCCAATCAGGATAATAATTTTTAAAAAATCATTTTGCATCTAAACTTTTTTTGCATCTCTCTTTTTTAGCTGTCTCTATCATGGGGAAATGTGAAAACGGATCAAGTAAGGGCATTCACGTCTAGGGAGGAAATAAGATCTTGCACCAAAAGGCAGGATGTTTGGAGCCATAGAACAGTGTCGGAAGACAGGTGGAAAAGAACACAGAAAAGAGAATAATAGGGTTGGAAGGGATTTTGGAGACGTTTTAGTCCACCCTCCTGTTCAAGCAGTAAAAATTCTATTGTCCCTGACTTACGACCAGAATTGTGACCAGAATTTCCATTGCTAAGCAAGGTGGTTGTTAAGTGAGCCACTCCCAATTTTACAAACCCTTTTTTTGCTAAGATTATTAAGTAAATCACTGCAGTTATTACATGAATCATGCAGCCGTTAAGCAAATCCAGCTTCTCCCATTGGTTTTGCTTGTCGGAAGCCAGCTGGGAAGCTTGCAAATAGATATTAGTGACCTTGGGACGCTACCGCCATCGTAAATGTATGTCGGTTACCCAACTTTTGATCACGTGACTGTGGGGATGCTGCAAGGATTCTAAGTACGAGGATAGGCCGTAAATCTCTTTTCCATTCCGCACTTATCTTCCAATGGTCACTAAATGAAGAGTTAGGAGTCGAGGACTTCTGTACCTGTGGTCTGGATGATTAGGGATACAACTCAGAAAAAGGTTTGGTAATGCACAATGGGGAGCCCAAAGGAGTGCTGGAAAACAGCTCTGCAGAGGAACAAAGTGGGCAGTCCAGAGGCCAGCTCTGTGCCCTTATCTCTGTGCCCCAGACAGAATACTGACTATACAATAATGCCCTAAATCAGAGGTCCCCAACCTTTGGGGCACCAGGGACCAGTTACGGGGAGAGAAGTTTTTCTGCGGACCGGAGGGGGCGTGGTTTTGTGTGCTGCCTGCATCCCGTGGATGGGGCTTTGCTTGTTTGTGCGGACCAGTTGCTGGCATGCCGTGGCCCAGGACCGGTCCACAGACTTGGCATTGGAGACCCCTGCGCTAAATAGAGAGAATATCATTATGTTCGTAAGAGAGTCATATCTGTGTAACTTCATAAGAGCAAGGAATCCAGTTGTGGCAGGATTTCACAAACTCGGGGACTGCAACTGCTTATACAGGTAGTCTGCAAATTACAACCGTTCATTTAGTAACTGTTTGAAGTTATAACGGCACTGAAAAAAAGTGATTTTTGACTGTCTTTCTTACAGCCATTGCAGCATCCCCATGGTCACGTGATCAAAATTCAGATGTTTGGCCACTGGTTCCTATTTATGATGATTGCAGTGTCCCAGATCACCTTTTGTGACCTTCTGATAAGTAAAGTCAATGGGGAAGCCAGATTCACTTAACAAACGTGTTACTAAAGTTGATTCACTTAACAGCTGTTACAAGAAAGGTCGCAAAATGTTGTCACTTAACAACAGTCTCACTTGGTAACAGAAATTTTGGGATCAATTGTGGTTCGTAAGTCAAGGACTAGCTGTAGAAGACACAAAACAGACAGGTGGAAATTGTTAGTTCAGTTTAATATTATATCCCATTTTCCTTCCTAAAAGAAAATAACCAAAAGAACTTGCATTGAAAGGATGTGTAACACAACAGTGCAACAATAAAAAATGATTCCATTACAAGCCTTTGATTTGCTTTGGAGTGAGAAAGTAGTGATTCATATCTTAATGGAATACAACTTCTCTTATTCCAGCCTTTTTCTTACAAGCTTGGGCACATAAATTCACAGGAAGTATTAGAAGGGGTTTTTCAAAGCTCCTTTCTCTAAATACCAGACTTTGGGGTATGTTGATATGTACCCCCATTGTCAGAAAAGTTCAGGTGTTCTACTGCTCAGCTTTGTTGCCACTAATTTGTATTTGAAACAAAGGTACAATATGCAAAACATAAATACACATGCGGACTGCCAGAATGATACAAAGTATGGTTACAGAAATATAGTTATCCCACAAAATCTGACCCAGGTAGATCAATATTTAAACTGAAAGGATAATAATATCCTGTACAGCAGTGTTTCCCAATCTTGAAAACTTTTAAGATTTGTGGACTTCAGCTCCCAGAATTCTCCAGCAAGCCATGCTGGTTATGGAATTCTGGGAGCTGAAGTCCACATATCTTAAACTTACTGAGGTTGAGAAACACTTCTTTATAATCTGTATTCAGGATCTTGGCTTCCACATAGCAGTGTTCCAATATCTCAGGGGCTACCACAAAGAAGAGGGAGTCAAGCTATTCTCCAAAGCACCTGAAAGCAGGACAAGAAGCAACGGATGGAAACTAATCAAGGAGAGAAGCAACCTAGAACTAAGGAGAAACTTCCTGACAGTTAGAACAATTAACCAGTGGAACAACCTGCCTCCAGAAGCTGTGAATGCTCCAACACTGGAAGTTTTTAAGAAGAGACTAGACAGCCATTTGTCTGAAATGGTATAGGATTTCCTGCCTGAGCAGGGGGTTGAACTAGATAAGAAGTTGCCTGGCCATTCTTTGTTTAAACAGGGATCGGATGGACACCTAACAAGTATTTTGCAGTAGTAGACTTTCTAGCCTGGTAAAGAATTGAGCTAGATGATCTTTAAGATGCCCTCCACCTCTCTGATTTTGTCTGCTGTCCTCGGCTTCCACGGTCTACTTCATTACTGCTGAGTTTATTTGTTCCCCTTCTTACCCTGACTCCTATCCTCCCACAGCATTTCCCCCCCGGCATGTCCACACCCAGTTGTGATCCCTTCGTCCCCAATAACACAAGCTTCTTCCCCTTGACTTCAATTGTGCATGGGCTTTTCTGAAATCAAGCAGCCTCTTGCAGTTAAACTGGCCTTGGGCTCTACTTTATGCTATGTTAGAAAAAATTGGCACTCTGCCAGCAGCCTTTCTCTCTCTCTCTCTCTCTCTCTCTCTCTCTCTCTCTCTCTCTCTCTCTCTCTCTCTCTCTCTCTCTCTCTCTCTCTCTCTCTCCCCCCCCCACCTCCCCAGTGGCTCTCAAATGTTCTCTGACATCACTGAAGTTCCACCAATCGGAAAGAGGAGAAGATCAGGAACTGCCTTCAATGCAATAACAGCTGGATTCTTGATCAGCTTTGATAGATGGGTAGAGAAAATGGTAACTTACTGAAGACGGGAGTCCTGGAGGCACCTTTCGGACTTTTTTCGGTTGTCCATCTGAATGTGTTGTAGGAGGAGACAAACAAACAAAGAAATAAGAAAGGAAGCCAGTTAAGAGACAAAGCTTTGGAACAGCACTATACATAACAGGAAGATTTGGATCCAGATTTCAAAACTCATTTTACAGATTGGTTACCTTGATTTTCCCAAGGCCTACCAGAGCTTAACAACTACAATAACAACTTAAATTTAAGAATCTGTAGAGTACCCTGCTCTTCTAAATGAATGTCGGAGACAGTTTTTAAAAATCAACCTCAAAATATGCAACTGAAGGTATTTGGAATAACCGCTGGTAAAAGCCACCAGCTTTAAAATAAAACTCAGCTAAAACAGCGTAACGAAATAGCCTTGCGTCAACATAAATTTCGGTTCCGTGTTTATTTTTCACCTTCTTCCATAAAAGCTGAAGACAGCATATATCTTCTCCCCCCACAATACACACAGCATCTTTGCAACAATCTTGTACCAGTAGGTTAAAATGAGAAATATCAGCTCATCCTGGGTCACTCAGCAAAGGATTAGACTTCTCTACGTGACTTCAATTCAAAAGATTAACCCAATGCCTGGTAGGGCCCTGGTCTACACTGATGGACTTCACAGTCAGAAAGGAAGTAGAAGGTGGAGTCTCCCCCTTCTCCCCATGAAATCAAGAAAATTTGGAACAAACAAAGAACTTCATCCAAGGAAGTCTATTACAGGTGGTCCTCAAATGACAGTCACTTAGCAACCGTCTGGATGTTTGACAGACCCTGAACATGGGACTTACCACCCAGATTCAAACTTCCAATGTATGCCCCCAACTTGAGGTCATGTAACTGCATTGTGGATGCTCGGCAATTGGCCCATATTTACGGCCATTTTCAGCACCTCACGGTCATGTGACCACAATTTATGTCATTTAGGCCAGTAACCAGTGTTTACTTCTGGTTTCTGGCCCAAAAGAGCCCATGTGATACAATGGGTTCATTTAATGACTGTGGCATTCACTTTACGACTATTGCATTTGCGTAACAACCACCACGTAAAAGGTCATAAAATCATGACCGTTAATGACTTACAACCAAAACTGTGGACTCAATTACAGTTGTAAGTCGAGGTATATCAATAATGTTAAGCCACAGATACTGATGGCTTTAAAAAGGGAGAAGGCAAACTTATCAAGGAGAAATGGAGTATCTGTCGGAATTCATCAGCCAGGAGCGATAAAGTAAGGCTCAGGTCCCAACGGTGCTTTTTCAAGAGGCAACTGGACTTTCTGTTTTTCTTTGGAGCTTTTCATCCAAGAAGCTTCTTCAGTTCTTTCCTCAGAAATGAAGAAGCTTCTTGGATGAAAAGCAAAACGTCTTCGGGGGGAAAAACAAAGGAAGTCTAGTTGCCTCTTGAAAAAGCACCTTTGGGACAACGATGACCTGGATGACTGAGAATCTCCACAGACAAGTAAGGCCCATCTTTAACTCTTGGAGGAAAAAATAATAACAACAAGGGCATGATTGCATCCACTCGTCCTTTTCATGTCTGCTTTGACTGTCCTTTACTAAGGACAGAATAACTGGGCTATCTAACAGGGCTCTGCTTCTGACTGCTAAGCAATGTTTTGAGATAAAGGCAGCGTGTATTTTTGGCATTCACAGTTTCACACCGTTTTGTCTTCCTTTCGTTCTTGTTAATTATATCCCATTATTAGTTAAGCTTGCACTTCCACTGACATTTGTTAAATTTTCCAAAGCCACCCGACACCATAATGACTCTCAGCCACGTACAGTATTAAGAACAGCACATTTTAGCTAGCAAAAAGAACAACAGACATCCGGGTACAGCATAAAACGGTAACCATATTCCCAATGAAGGACTGATGTAGTCCCTAACCCATGGATTGGGGGAAGAGCCAGACCTTCAAGACTTGCTTAAACAAGGTCAGGTTTGGGTCATTTGAACCACTGGAGATACTGTGTTGGAGAACAGATGCTGTGATAGAGAAGGTGGGGCCCATTGTAGCTCTGTTCAATCAATGGGACTCAAAGCATGCCAACTCTACAAGAGACAGATGGCCCCTTAAATATTCATAAAATATGAACTGCCTTTGCACTCATGATATATTCTTTAGGCCCATCGCATCCCCCCCCCCCCCGAATCTGCTGGACTACACCTTTGTAACTCCCTAAGGAAGATGGCTTTTGTAGCTCAAGGTACCCAAGAGAGTATTGAGCTGGAGAGAATCTCTGAATGATCATGGAAGGTGCTTTGTTCTTGAGAACATTTTTGACATGCAAATGAGGGGAATGAATTGAATCATTGAAGGAAGGAAGCTTTTTCCCCCCCTTCAGGATCTTCATAAATGAAGAGGAAAGAAGAACTGACGCGGGGAGGGGGGGGGAGTTGCTAAGGTTTAATTCACGTCTGTGAAGCTATTCTCTCCCCTCTACCCCACGAGCTCAAAAAAAAAGGATAAGGGTGAGCATTGTGAACTCTTTTTAGGTTTAAAACATAGTTCTCCTTTGGGGGTTTTCTCTTGGAAGTTAGAAAACAGCTCTTTTAAATGAGGTATTTTGCAGAAAGAGGGGAAAAGAGAAAAATAGGTAGAGCTTGACTTATGACTGGTTGTTTAACAAACGGTTAAAATTATGATGGACTTAACAAAAGATATGTACAGTCCATTGTCAAAGTTGTGACTTGTCGTACCCCCCCCTCCCCTGCAGTCCTGTGATCATATTTTGGATCTTGGCAACTGGCCCACATTTACAACTGGTTGCAGGGTCCTGCAGTCACATGACCACAATGTGCAGGTTATTTTGCGAGTTTCCACTAAAAATGCCCATTTGATTCAACCACATGATTTACTTAATAATCACATTGACTTGCTTTACAACGGTTGTAAAATCGAGTCTGGTCACGTGGTGCCTCAATTTACAACCGAAATTCTGAGCTCCATTGTGGTTGTAAGAAGAGAAACACCTGCAGTGGTAGTGGGTAATTTACTAACTTAACTGCAGTGATTTCCTTAACAAGAGGTCGTAAAATGGGGCAAACTCCCTTAGCAACTGCCTTGCTTAGCAATGGACATTTTGGCTCAATTGTGGTCATAAGTCAAAACTACCTGTATACTCTCAAAAAAAGGGGGTCTTCAAACTTTATGACTTTGTGGACTTCAACTCCCAGAATTCCTCAGCCAGCATGCCTGGCTGAGGAATTCTGGGAGTTGAAGTCCACAAGTCATAAAAGGGCCAGGTTTGAAGACCCCTGCTCTCAAAAGGAAGCAAGCATAAGGTTTCAAAGACTGACTAGCAACCTCCCAAAAGGCTGAGGCAAAATTTGGACTAGATGTATTATTTTTTTTAAAATGTGCAGTGCTCAAATCTAAAGCAGCAAAGGTGGCTCGGGTCTAAAATGGATGCCCTTGTTTATCGTGCTCATGGCAATTCTGAAACATCATTCCCTCTATGGGTCAGATTCCTGCACATCTCTAATTATTAATTTTTATTGTTATGGTGATTAAGAAGGCATGGATAAGCCCTACCAATCCATCCTTCTCTTCATCCCTCGCTAGTATGGCCCTGCACTCTGCTGGTCTCTGCTTCTGTTTCTCCCTTTTCTATCCCTTTCCTGGGTCTGTTTTAAATTGTAAGGCCAGGAAAATGGGGCCAGGACCTGCACACCTGCTCTTTGCAAAACATCATCTACCCAGACAGCATTATATACATTAATAATGATTGCAAACCGCTGATATCACCTTTGGTCCTGGCCACTGAGTGGCAGAGAAAAAGCCACACGGCTGCATTGACTCAAAGGTCTCCATTCCTGAGATTCTTTTCCATCAATGAATGCCAGATGTCCGGGTTCTCCTGAAGGCAAAATGGAGCAACTACCTCCATTCCACCTCATCAAGAGTGGGGGGAGGGTCACTTGGAAAGATCTGGGAGGTTGGCTTTTTAAAGGAAGATCTCCCAGCATCCTCCCCTGTGCTCCTTTGAATTGGACAGCAGATGGGGGAGGATAAAAGGAATATTTATTTACATGCAGCTTGGATTTGCCTGGCAAAATTGCTTGCCAGGAAGGATGTGCTGGAAGCTATCTCAAAACATCCTTATGAGACTCCAATTCATTTTTTCGTCAAGTCAAGCTTCTCTAGCTGCTGTTGCTTGCAGCTTTCTGGGGAACTGACTTCAAAGCGATGGGATGCAGGATACCCGGCAGCTGGCTGAGCTTCCCAAAGCACAGAGCACCTGAAGTGGTCCCACCGAAGCTCACTGATCTTCTGGCCACCTCTGTTTGTTTCTTGCCCCGCATGACAAAGTGGGTGGAGGAGTATAAGGAGATCTGGATTCAAATCCCACCTTTATTAAAGTTCTATGGACTGCCTTTACAATAGACCCATTCACTGTCAGAGGAATCTGCCTTGCATGTTCTATAGATGAATGAAACTGGAAGGAGAGAGCCAGTTTGGTCTAATGGTTTAAGGCACCTGGCTAGAAACTGGGAGACTGTGAATTCTAGTCCTGCCATAGCCACAAAAGCCAGCTTAAGTGACTTTGGGCCAATCATTCTCTCTCAGCCCAACTCACTTCACACGATTGTTGTGGGGAAAAGGAGGAGGAGGAGGAAGGTGTAGTGGATATGTTTGCCACCTTGAGTTATTTATAAAAATACTAAAGGCAGGAAATGAATGAATGAATGAATGAATGAATGAATGAAAATTCAGACAAGCTTCAGCTTCTTGAGGGGAAAGATTTGATATGTTAATAATGACATTTTGTCTATTATTTATTATTTATTTATTTATTTATTAATGGGACTTATATCCCGCCCTATCTCCCGAAGGACTCAGGGCGGCTAACAACAACAAAATTAAAGGTCTCTGTACAGTAAATTAAAATTAAAAATTGAAATAAATTAAAGATTAGAGTTAAAATTGTAAACATAATTAAAATCCCTGTCAGTCCAGGTCAGCCAGGTGGAAAAGGAGTGTTTTGAGGCCGCGGCGAAAGGACTGGAGATCTTGGGCCATCCGAAGCTCAGGGGGGAGCTGGTTCCACAGGGCTGGCGCTCCCACAGAGAAGGCTCTTCCCCTGGGGGTCGCAAGCCGACATTGTCTAGCCGAAGGTACCCTGAGGAGGCCTTCTCTGTGTGAGCGTACTGGGCGATGGGAATTTGTTCCCGGCAGCAGATGGTCCTGCAAGTATCCAGGGCCTAAGCCATGTAGGGCTTTAAAGGTAAGTACCAGCACCTTAAATCTCACCCGGAGGGCAACCGGTAGCCAATGCAGCTCACGCAGGAGGGGTGTAATATGGGAGTATCGGGGTGCTCCCATCACTACCCGTGCAGCTGCACTCTGCACCAGTTGAAGCCTCCGGGTGGTCTTCAAGGGCAGCCCCATGTAGAGAGCATTGCAGTAGTCTATACGGGAGGTAACGAGTGCGTGGGTGACTGTACGTAGGGCATCTCAGTCCAGAAAGGGGCGCAACTGGTGTACCAGGCGAATCTGGGCAAATGCCCCCTTAGCCACGACTCCAATATGATCTTCAAAACTGAGTCGTGAATCCAGGAGGACGCCCAGATTGCGTGCTCTATACTGTTAAAATGACAACAGCAAAGGTTTCTTGAACTCATGGATTCCACAGAAGACTTTACAGCATGGATTGCTAGACTTTTTGCCATCACACCTCCCTTTAGCGCAATGTTAATATACACACACCTTCCCTAAAAAATCCAAACACCAAAATGAATACAACTCAACAATGAAAACAATATAAGTGAACGTATGGGAAGGCTGGATTTACTGTAATTGTACACTAAAAAGTTCTTCACACTTCTCTGGGATTCTCTCTGTACCTCCTCAAGGAAGATATACCTCACAGTTTGGGAAACACTTGGGAAAGTGTCACAAAAAGATGGTTTCTGTTGTAACAAGTGTACGTGGCCCTTTTCCCTCGGTAAAATAAACACTGCTTCTGTTGCTCTTATTACATCATTGACAAGCTATACATCAGTGATAGGGCAACACCTTTTGGAGACCCAGTATCAATAATTGGTGGAATTCTTGGACAGAGAAAAATGCTCTGTAAGATCTGGGACACAGATTTTACAAGAAAGCATTACCAAACTGGTTAGAGCACTGTTTCTCGACCTTGGCATCTTTCAGACATGCAACTTCAACTCCCAGAATTCCCCAGCTAGTCATGCTTGTTGGGGAATTCTGGGAGTTGAAATTCTCACATCTTAAAGTTGCCAAGCTTGAGAAACACTGAGTTAGAATATCTCTAAACTGGTACCTCTCCAGATACATTGGGATCATAATTCCTCAAATTATCTTTCTAAGACTCCCAGAGTCACTGAGAGTGAGGTAGGCGGCCATATAAATTTTCGTAACTAAAGTAAATTAATTTTTTAAAAAATCCAAATAGCATCACTTTCAGGTTTTTAGGATTGCTGTCCTATCACATTTAGAGCAACACTAATTTAAGATTTTTTTTCTCTTTGTCTCCAAATATTAGATTCTTGGGTCATCCAGTGGCAGGAAAATAATGAACTGAAGAAGACGAATCCATACTTAAGGTCTATTTCAGGCTGCTGGTGATGATGATTGAAAGGAAGCTGATTGTCTGGAATTAATCTACCTTTGAACAAAAGTTGTGGGAAGCACAGCTACCCTCTCTCTCTATTCGGTTATTCAGTTTGGACCTGATGCAACCGTCTCTCCCTAGCAAAGACAAGACTGATAAAATTACACTGAAACCTTCCCTCCAAACGCTGGCATATGGTTTAACAATAAGTCAGAGATGATTACTGCCTTCACAGTCAATTCTTGGGTTTCTTAGAAGCCCTTGGTTGTCCCATGTTTGAGCAAGAATGGTGGTTTAGGTAAGTGTTTTTCAACCTTGGCAATTAAGATGTGTGGACTACAGTTCCCAGAATTCCCCAGCCAGCAAGCTGGACATGGAATTCTGGGAACTGAAGTCCACATATATTAAAATTGCTAAGGTTGAACAACAGTGCTTTACATGAATCTGAGAAACTCTCAAAACAACAGGAAAGGAACTTTCTCTAATGGAAGGGCTGCAGTGAGACCCTGACAGGAAACGTCTTTTGGTCTTCCTCCTTTGCAATTAAGAACTTTTGCTACACACAACCCCCCAAAGGCAACTGCTCCAGCCAAATCCCTTCACCAAGGCCACATACCTATGTTGCTGTCTGCGACTCTCCTGCGAGGGTTGTTGGCGTATGGGTAGTACTGAGAGCTTCCCTTCACCCCCGTTGGGGAGAGCGTGCTGGGACTCGAAATCCCTATTTCGCTAGGCAGAAAGCCAGGCTGCAGAAACAAGAAAAACAAGAGTGCCCCATCATAGCCTGAACAAAACTCAAATCTCTTGCCGAACATGGTTTTCCAAAACGAGGAAGAGCCGAGCGCCAGGTGTGGACGCATGTGAGCGTTAGTGCCAGGTTTATATTCCTGTTTGGCTAGTCTAGCTCTTTCACACCTTTGCCAACCTGGCAGAAATCCATCGCAATGTTTCTCAATGATAACCTCCGGGCAGGATGGACTTCAACCTCTGCAACAGCACTGGGTTTGTAGTCCAAGACGCACAGTCCTATCCAACAGGGCCAATAGGAAAGGGATGCTGGTAGTTGTAGTTTAGCAACCCCTGCTAGGCCGCAGGTTCTTCATCTTTGGCCAAATGGTTCTCTCCAGTTTGGGGACTAATTTCTACACAATATACAGATAGTCCTCAACATTTGTTTAGTGATCATTCAAAATTAAGACACTAAAAAAAGTGACGTACAACTGGTCATCGCACTTACAGCCATTGTAGCATCCCCATGGTCACATGATCAAAACTTGGCAATTGGCATGCACTATACAGGGGTCTTCAAACTCGGCCCTTTTATGGCTTGTGGACTTCAACTCCCAGAATTCCTCAGCCAGGCATGCTGGCTGAGGAATTCTGGGAGTTGGAGTCCATAAGTCATAAAAAGGCCAAGTTTGAAGACCCCTGCACTATATCATGGTGCAGCATCTAGGGTCATATGTTCACCATTTGCGGCCTTCCCAGTCAGTTTTCAACAGACAAAGTCAATGGGGGAAGTTCGATTTGCTTAACAAGCAATGAAGATTCTGGTCCCAATAGTGGTCGTAAGTCAAGGACTACCTATAATCTCCAGAGTCTGGCTCTTACAGTGAAGGAGAAATTAAAGAGGAAAATAACTGCGGGGGGCAAAAACGATTTCCAGATCCATGTAAAACAGATCATGGCTGAACTGAGCACAGGTCCACCTCATCTGAAGAGAGGCCTCAAATTAGTTTCTGAGCATAGAGGTTTCACTGATTTCTGTATTAGTTGCAAAAGCCTTGTTTAGCAGATGTTGGAAAGAAGCAGGATGGCAAATCGATCTATGCTTTGTGATGCTTCCCAAGATATTGGGCCTGATGGGCCTGGAGGCAGGACACCAGGCTAAATGGGCTCTTAAGTCTTTCTTCACATAAGTGTTTTACTACACTTCAATTATTTTCAGAAATCAGATACAAAACTGATTAGAAAGTGCACATTCCATATCCAGTGGTGCTGAACTAGATCACATCTTGAATTCCTCATGCATCTTAGCCAGGCCCTACTGGAAACAGAATTCTGGGCTAGACAAAGCTGTGGGTTATGGCAACATGGGTTTTCTGATACTCTGCTTACATACGATACTTAAGCAGAGAAATTTCCCTGTTCCACTGGCGTAGCAGCTCTCTAAACCAGAATACGTACCTTTTGTGGATTCCAGATACAATTTGACCTTCCAGGAAGACATGGGAGGCCCTTTGGCAAAGGTCAGAGGCTGGGTTTTTTGGGTGTGGGGGAGGACTTAAGAGGAAATGGAAATGGTTTACTTCCTGGAGATCATCTACAGCAAGGAAGGAAGGAAGGAAGGAAGGAAGGAAGGAAGGAAGGAAGGAAGGAAGGAAGGAAGGAAAGCTTCCAGATGCAGTGAAGACCTGGCTCAAGCATTGGGCTAAGATAGAAATGAGCCCAGTCAACGTAGATTTAATGAGATGTTGTGGGGCTGTGGTGAGAAGTATGTCTTTAGTGGGGTTTTGTGGGTTTGTCTATATACCTTTGTTTTTATGAAATGTTGATATGAGCTACCTAGGATTATCATGTCTAAGATAGGGGTCCATATACGTTTTCCAAATACATAAGTAAGCAAGCAAGAGGGAGGATTTCCATTTTTAATTTTGAAAAAAGCAAAAAAAAAGCATTACAGGTAGTTCTCAACTTACAGCAACTGGGACCGGGGTTTCCATTGCTAAGCAATGCTAAGTTAAGTGAATCACACCCTGATTTTGACCTTTTTTGCCCTGGTTGTTAAATGAATCATGTCATTAAATAAATCCGGCTTCCCCCACTGACTTTGCCTGCCAAAGGACTTCTGGAAAGTTGTTAATGGTGATCACACTGACTCCAGGATACTGCAAAATTTGTAAATGCATGCTGGTTGCCAAGTGCCTGACTTTTGTTCATATGGCTGTGGGGATGCTGTGACAGTCATAACTGTGAGGATTGGTCAAAAGTCATTTTTTTCCAGTGCCGTTGTAACTTCAAACATTCACTAAAGAAATGGCTGTAAAAATTTTGGAGTGTCAAAAATAGGCTGCCAAGATCTCGTTTCTACTCTAACCATTCTACTCTAAGCTGCCCAGAGTTACCTTGGGGCAAGATGGGCGGCTAACAAATTTTACAAATAAATAAATTTTACAAACAAATAAAGATTAGATGTGGGGAGACAAATCATAAAGAGCAAGTGTTCCTTTTTTATGTCTTGCTTGAGGATCACCTGAGAAACATCTAGTTTGCCTCATCAGAATGTTCATCTCTACCAATTCTTACAAGGCCTGTAACTGGTAAGGGTTGGGGTGGGTGGGGGGTGGGAAAGGAAAACTCCCTGTTCAAAAGCAGTCTACCATTAAGGAGCTGGTGCTGGAAATGTTTAGACTGTGTCTCACCAATAATGTTGGATTTGGCAGGCCACTTTCCTAAGCAACTTACAAGCTATGCTTTCTTTCCCGTGATTTATGGTCTGCACAGCAAGAGCCTTGCTCTTCCCACTGATTCTTCCATTCATGACGTCACCCTTTCAATTATGCCTCTCTCCTCCGCCTACCAGAAAGCAAATTAAAACAACAACAACACAAGCAAACTCCAAACCCATACTATTTAAACACATGGCCGGCTGGCAAGTCTCCTGTTCTGTTTTTAAAATTACATCTATTTTGGCACCCATAGCCGTCTTCGCACATCTGCTTTGAAATTCAGCATGTGTGTGTGTGTGTGTGTGTGTATATATATATATATATATATATATATATATATATATATATATATATATATATATATATATATATATATATATATATATATATATATATATATATATATATATATATATATATATATATATATATATATATATATATATATATACTGTATATATATATCCGCCTGTCTCAGAAGTTTTGGAAAAATTGGTCTAATGTTTTGAAGAAAAAAGAATCACAACAATCCTCTCTTCCTCTCTTCTTTCTCCTGCCACCATTTTAAGATGTTATCTTATTTTCCCTTTAGAAGAAAGGAAATATTTACATGCAAGTGTGATTGCAGCACAGACAGGAACAGGTGGGGATGAGATGGGAGAGAGAAAATATATATATATTATAAAATTCAGCTATTACTCACTGGCCATTCCCTTTCCTAGCACTCTCCAATCCAAATGTGTTGGTTGGGAATAACAAATGTAATTCCCAGTTGACATACCCATTAGGAATGATTTGAGTTATAATCCAAAATATTTAGAGAACATCAACCGGCAGAGATGACTAGCATAACTGTGAAACTCAGAGGATCTCTCATTCATATTGTGCTTGATTCCTTCAATAAATCATTTGTCTAAACCAGGGGTAGGCTCAGCTGGCTCAGGAATTCTGGGAGTTGAAGTCCACAAGTCATAAAAGAGCCAAGGTTGCCTACCCCTGGTCTAAACCATGGGTCTCCAAACTTGGCAACCTTAAGACTTGCGAACGTCAGCTCCCAGAATTCCTCAGTCAGCCATGCTGTTGAAGTCCCCAAGTCTTAAAGTTGCCAAGCTTAAGAGACCCTTGGTCTAAACCTCATCTCTGTGACCACATAAATCATGTATGATGAAGTTCCAAGTCCGTTTAGCCCAGCATTCTGGGCAGACTGCAAAAAACCCACAAGGAGAGCCAAGGGGTACCAGTGCTTACAGTGCTCAGAAACAGGCAGCTTTTGCACTGTAGCAAAAAAAAAAAAGACTTATTTTTTCAATGGAGGGGGAGGGAAACACAAGGAAGTGGAGGCCAAAGGTATCTGAACATGGGAACGTAATGCAAACGAGTAGTAGCAGAGTATAAACAAGTAGCAGATTCTAAAGACAGTCAAAATGATGGTTGTTCCTTTCAAACTTTGTGTCACTCCATGAGTGAGATGGGCAGTCTCCAAATTAGATAGATAGATAGATAGATAGATAGATAGATAGATAGATAGATAGATAGATAGATAGACAGACAGACAGACAGACAGACAGACAGACAGACAGACAGATGATAGAGATAGATGAGGGCTAAACAGACAGAAAGACAGATGATAGAAATAAATGATACATAGCTAGATATATACAGTGATGGGATTCAGCCAGTTTGCACTACTTCAGCAGAATCAATAGCTAATTTTTTGTTGCCCAAGCCCAGAATGGACTTCCGGAAGCGGCATCCACAAAGAGAACCGGTTATTCACACATTTGAATCCCACAACTGGATATATAGCTATAGCTATACTGGTATATATAGATATAGACGGGATAGGGATGGATAAATTCTATTTATGAAGCTGCCCAGATCCTGATCAGAGTTGAGAAAAACTGAATGCTGGATTAGCATGACTTGGCCTGGTCTGGCACATCTCTTTTGGATAAACAGTGTAGGCTAGATTTGAAAGCCAGAGAGCTTCAGCGGTGAATTGTGGCTTCCCCCTTGAAGGCTAATGGTAGCTTTCCCTTGTGGACCTTTTCAAATGGGGAATAAGTAGCCCCACTCCTCCTGTTGAGGAATGATTTAGCGGTTTCCTGAAATGAGCAAGGGGTTTGGTGTAGATGACCTATAAGATCCCTTCCGATTCATATGTTCTGTAATGCACCCTAAAGGAAAAGTGAAGTTTCCTTACCCTGCTTACGAGAAAGAAAACAAACATCTCTTTGTTCTAAGATAGGAGTCCCCAAACTTGGCAACTTTAAGACTTGTGGACTTCAGCTCCCAGAATTCCTCAACCAGCCACGCTGGCTGGGGAATTCTGGGAGTTGTAGTCTACAAATCTCAAAGTTACCAAGTTTGGAGACCCCCTGTTCTAAGAGATCAAGATTTTGCTGAATAAATCTTTGATTAAAACATTAACTGAAAATAAAAAGAACAGTGCTGCTTACCTGATTGATAGCTGGCATGCCTGCATCTCTTCCAAATGGGTAGTTGCTTCTTTCTGTACCTTTTCCTAGAGATCAAAAATCAAAGAGATAAAAGTCTGTCTGGGGAAATATTAGGATAGTTGAAAGCAAGTAGGTATATCGTGGTGATGGAGATTAATATTCCAATTCTATTCATCTTCCAATTCTGCTGCATCTTTTTATCAGACACTCTCAAAACCCAATTCAACCTTCCAAAAGTGAAATCAGGGTTAAAAATAAGACACAATTCAATAATACCTCAAGACAACCTATTTATATACAGCAGGATTTCCCAACAGCTCCCCAACAGATGCTGATAAAGAGAATTTTCTATCTAGTCTCACCTTCTAATCTTGTTGGAAATCCAACATCTTGGGATGTGCAAAGTTTTGGATTTGAAGCCAGAAAATTGCTTTGCAACAGTTGGCGCATCCTTTAAAAACTGCATGGTTTCCCAGGCTTGCATTATTGCTGCAGGATTGCAGGAAAATATATGTTTGAGTTTAAGGAGGTAGCAACAGCACACCCTGAAACATGCTTGTTGCATATCTGGATAACTCAAAAGGATATTTTCCTGGCTGCTATATGAACTCCCAAAACAGACACAGCTTCTCAGAGGAAGTGCTGATGGGTGTTGCAGCCATTTCTGTGGCACATCTTCAATTTTGGATTCAAATCATTGCACTTCCAACAACCAATATCTTGGTTCTTCTCAAACCAGCCTTATTTATTTTTATTTATTTATTTATTCAATTTCTACAGATTCCCATCTCAATGACTCTTGGTAGGTTACAATCCAAAAACATAATTAAAACACTAAGAACATTTTAAAACAAAATAAATGTACACAGCTGAGATACTTAGCCAGCTAGCAACAAAATTAAAATAAAGCAAAATAAATTAAAAATTAGTGGTGCTTTTTTTCAGAAACAGAAGAAGTAACACCCTCCCCCCACCACACACACAATTCCTGCAGTATAAATTTCTAGTTGAGAAGATCTCTCCATACCTCATCTGAGAATATCCCATTCTCTCTATATTCTAGCTGGGAAGACCCCATCCTCTCCATTTTCTAGTTGAGAAGACCCCCATTCTTTCCACATTCTAGCTGAGAGAAGACCCTATCTCCTCCGTATTCTAGGTGAGAAGATTTTATCTTTTCCATATTCTAGCTGAGAAGACCCCATTTCATATGAGAATTCTTCTATGTTTCTACATATTACATCAATAAAGCTTTATTATTTCTGTGGCCCTGGGTAAAAATCCAGATCCTATCTGAGACATGGATGAAATATCTTGTAACCATACTTCTTTCCCTCTGCTAAAAACACCCAGTTCCCTCTATGCCAAATCTTATAAGGAAATGAAATAAAACATTTTTCAGTGGGCCCCTGTATTCTAGAAAACAATGTTTTATACTCAGACAGGATGTTTATGGGGCCTGGATGTAACATTAGACATACATTTTACACCCATGGGAAAGAATGCATGCCAAAGTCACCCTCTCACTGATGTATACACACTCATACAAACCTCAGTTTGCGCTTAAGGAGATAAGAATAAAACTGTTTGGTGTTATCGTGTTTTTTTTAAAGGCAAGAAAGCCAGGATAACGCTTTGCTTTCACAATCTCCTCAGTATCTGCCTTTTCCCCCCCTTTGTTAGCCCCCCCCCAGTCCCCCCTCTCCAAACTAGCTTGCAGTCATTGGTATTTCTCACTACTTTTAAGATTTTCATCCTCCAAGCAACGTAATCAGGGCAAAATGCCGTGCCAGTCGAAAATACCACAAGGATTCAAACCCAGCTTGTCCAATGATCTTGTCAGGACTGTATATCGCAAACTCCTAACTGTTTGCTGGCTGAACCCCTTCATTCCATCCAATTCAAAGTTTGTTTTGGATAGCAGCCAGTTAGTCTTGGTGGAGAGACGGGGGCTCAGAAGCAAGATCAGCCTTCATTAGCTGGTCTTGCCAGAACTTCTAATTCTCCAGCTGCCTTCCTACAGGAGACTCCAAATTTCCAATCCTCCTTTCTGCATCTTCAATTTTTTTCAAGACCCAAAGGTGCTTTTTTTCCCCCAAAAGGCAACTGTGCTTTGTTTTTCCTTGAAGATGTTTCGCTTCTCATTCAAGAATGAGAGAACTGAAGAAGCTTCTTGGATGAGAAGCGAAACGTCTTCAAGGAAAAACAAGCGTCAGGTTGCCTCTTGAAAAAAGCACCTTTGGAAAAACCATGACTTGGATGACAGAGGATCTCCGTAGATTTTTGTTTCAAGACTTAAGAGGCTGTTGGACTTGAGCATATGAATGTGTCTCAGGGCTCAAATTATTTCAGCTACAGTAGGAGAAGGGATGACAGAATCTGGGGTGGAGTGAAAAGGGGGAAATCAGCCTAGAATCCCTACGTAGCCATAAGAGAACGGAATCCAGTCCCCTTTAAGTGCCGTTGACTCTTTTCTAACTTTAAGCCGGTGTCTACTGTTAGTGGAGAAGATTCCTGCTCATAGGCTTTTAGCAATAAAAGATTCCTGTGCTTAGGTTTCTAGCAATAAAAGATTCCTGTGCTTAGGTTTCTAGCAATAAAAGATTGCTGAGCATAGGCTTTTCGCAAAAAAAAAATCAGTGTATTGAAACTTCATGTGTGGACCTGGTCTTTCACACCTGACAACTACTTCTCCCATGCTGAAAGCTCACACTAAAATAAATGTCATTCACATGAACGCAAACAGTTGGCTCAGACCCTCGGGCCCCATCTGGTTCAGCCGCCTGTTCTCACCATGGTCCACCACCTGCACCAGGAAGCCAAACGGCCTCCCAGCAGATGTCCTTCAGAGGCAGTCATCCAGCCATCAAGGCCGATCCTGACTTTTCTCCAGCGTACACTGGAAAACCCGGGATCGATAGAATGCTTTTCAACAGCAAGCAGGCATTATGCCACGCGCATTCCCATTCATTTGAGAGGCTTAGCATTAAGTAAACAGGAGGTCAAAAGGTTGTAGGGCAAAATCTTTTAACTGACCTAATTTTTTAAAAGCGGTTTAGGAACTAATTTTGCCATATGACTGCCCTCATTCTCCTCTCTGCCCCCGCCATCCCCCTACCCCCGCACAAAAATAGCCCTGGTGTTTGTTTGTTTTTTTGTTTTTTGCCACTATGATGACTCAGGTTAAACCACAACAGAGAAGTTCAGGAGCATTTGAAAAGCAAACGGCAAGATCTTTCCTTCAAGGTTAGAGCTTCTGTTAGCTGTGCACAGGAATTAATCTTGACAAGATCAGGATGAGAGGGGAGGAAAAGGAGTGTATGTTGGGGGAGGGGGGAATTTTACTCTTTCTCAGCCCTCTTATGCCAGAGGTTAAAAAAAAGTACTTTAAAAATTAGTTCTTGGCTAAGAGTGAGTCCGTGGTTGTTTTTTTAAATCAGCGGGCGTGTGTTTGCTAGTAAATCCCAGTTAATAAGGTAGTCCTTGACATAGGACCACAACTGAGCCCAAAATTTTTATTGCTAAGTGAGACATTTGTTAAAGCGAGTTTTGCCCCATTTTATGAGACTCTAGAAAGAGTACAGAGAAGAGCAACAAAGATGATTGGGGGACTGGAGGCTAAAACATATAGGGAACGGTTGCTGGAATTGGGTATGTCTTCTAGTTTAATGAAGAGAAGGACGAGGGGGGACATGATAGCAGTGTTCCAGTATCTCAGGGGATGCCACAAAGAAGAGGGAGTCAAACACCTGAAGGCAGGACAAGAAGCAACGGATGGAAACTAGTCAAGGAGAGAAGCAACCTGGAACTAAGGAGAAACTTCCTGACAGTTAGAACAATTAACAAGTGGAACAACATGCCTCCAGAAGTTGTGAATGCTCCAACACCGGAGGTTCTTAAGAAGAGACTGGACAGCCATTTGTCTGAAATGGTATATAGGGCATGGGTGTCAAACTTGCCACGTCACGTGACGTGTCACGACGCATTGTGACTCCCCCCCCCCCCGCATTGCTGGAGCTAGGGTGGGCATGGCCCATGGGCCAGCAGTTTGACACCCCTAGTATAGTTTCCTGCCTCAGCAGGGGATTGGACTAGATGACCTCCAAGGTCCTTTCCAACTTTATTATTATTATGTATTATTTATTTATTATGACATTTTGTGCCACAATTATTAAGTGAATCACTGTAGTTGTTAAATTAGTAACATGGTTATTAAGTGAATCCGGCTTCCCCACTGACTTTGCTTGTAAGAAAGTCACAAACAGTTGTAACTTCAAGTTAGGTCTTAAGTAGTTTTTTTTCTTTAAGTCTGTCATAACTTTGATTGGTTGTTAAGTCATTGGTAAGTTGAGGACCACCTGTATCCCTAAAAACAGCAATAGCATTTAGATGCATATACCGCTTCACAGTGCTTTACAGCCCTCTCTAAGCAGTTTACAGACAGCCTATTGTGTCCCCCCCTAACAATCTGGGTACTCATTATACCGACCTCGCAAGGATGGAAGGCTGAGTCAATCTTGAGCCGGTCAAGATTGAACTCCTGGCAGGCAGAATTAGCCTGCAATACTGCATTCTAACCACTGCGCCACCATGGCTCTACATTTTTCAACATTTTGCAGCCAAATTTCAGAAATACAATTTTGGTGAATTCCTGGAGCTATAAAATGGGAAGGGAATACTCATAATCCGCCTACAATCTATGCCCATTGAGTCTCATATGTCTTTTTTTGGCTGGAAATGGGGAAGAACATTTGCACGGCAAACATTTTAATTGAAGCTTATATAATTCTTACATCTCTCAGTTCTATAAAGCTAGAAAACAATAATACACTTCTATAAAGCTAGAAAACAATAATACATTTGTGAATTCAAAAAAAATTGTGTTATTTGGGCAAACCCAGCCCTTAGTGAGAAATGGCTTCCAAAGAATGCAACTATTGGGAAATTGCATGCAACAGTAGAGTTCAGTATTAAAGAAAAAAAAATGCATGCCAATTTTAATGCAGTCTCCCTCGAAAATTCATAACTTGGGGAGGAAACCCGGCAAAAATAACTTTAAGACTGGGGAGATAAGCTAAATGGAAGTTGTCAGATTCTCTCATTATAACTCTGTGACTCCTTTTCAAAGCTTTTGGGAGTAAATTAAAATACAAACTTATTTTTCAAATAAGAATGAAATGGAAATAACAAAGGACAAGCACACCAACCAAATCATGGTTAAATAAGAAAGCTGAACCATGTAAGGGCCATTAATATACAAATATACAGATCATGGATGGGTCATTATTGCAAAGAGATGGTCAAGATGGAAATTCTGTGAGGCCTTGCCTACAGGGATTTCTTGATTACGACACACAACAATCCCGAATCATTTCTGCAGAGTTGCAATATGATTGAGGTAATAGCCCTACTAGCTGCATGCATGCATACCGACACACATACACACACAACATTTAGAGCTGCAACCAATGGACCAAATTAAAGCAAAGCTGCAGAGAGAGAGGGGGAGGGAGGGAGGGAGGGGGAGAGAGAGAGAGACCAGTGACATCCTGGCTTTAGGATATCTTTCTCCATTTGACAATGGATTTCATCAGTGAAGAACAGGTGTGCTCCACACAGGCAATTTGCTCACCCTACTGGGAGTTTACACATGGATGCCTTCAAATCAGGCCTGCTGCTTAGACATGATATGAGGCTGTTGGGAGAAGAGAACTGCAGCCAGCTCTCCTTTGCCCCCTGCCACCACCTAATACAGGTAGTCCTCGGCTTACAACCATTTGTCCAGGGACCATTTGAATTTACAACGGCAATGGAAAAAGTGACCTATAACCATTTTTCTACACTTACAACTGCTGAAGCATCCCCATGACACATGATCAAAATTCAAAGGCTTGGCATATGATTACACATATATATTTTACACACACACACACACACACACACACACACACACACACACACGTCAGCAATCCAAATTTGTGTGTGTGTGTGTGTGTGGTTTTTGGCTGAACTCCAGCCAAAGGAGAATCACGATTCAAACAAGCTTTGAAGGTTTTGTTGCCTTCACTCTAAGGTAAGGCTTTCAATGTATCACGCAAACTATGCTTTAGTTTGCTATGCCTAGTATGTTGCTCACACTAAAGAATAACTATGCAAATATGCACTTTGTTAGCTTTCAGTCAGGGAGAGAAGCTACCTTACCTGTGAGGATTTTTTTTTAAAGTACGTTTAACTATGGTTGGCATTCATTGGCTCACCTACATAAAATGCTATTTGTTGGCGCTTGACTTTCCATAATCAATGAGCCTGCCTACTGCTGTTTTTTCACATGCTGGGTAAATGAACACACTCTGGATCTTTTAACACACAATGGTTAAGAAATCCTGGCTTGGCATCATTATGTACGGACACAGCCAATGTAATCCTAGGCACGAGCAAAACCCAACATTTTAGTATCTTGGCCAGAACACCCCAAACAGTTTCCGGTTCAGAGGATTAACTTCCAGAAAAAATGCCAGACCACCCCAAGGCAGCCAGATTGGCATTCAGGAGAAAGATGCAATGTTCCTTTGTGTACCCCCTGCCTCCCCCCCCCCCCGATCGCTCACATGTCTCAGCTGGGGGCCAAACATGAACATGTGGATATTTCAGGCTTAGGGTTCAAGGAACATAAAGGGTTTCCTTCTCAGTGTGGCATTTGGGAAGAAAAATGGGATTTTCAAAATCAATCATTCTATTAAGTATATAATTTCTAGCAAGGGAACAGAGGAGGAAAGATAACACGTTGAGATTAAAGGCAGTTGGGAGGGAGGAGCGGAAGACTGTGAACTGATTAAAAACCATTGTCCAGGATGCACACCAGTTACAATGCTGGCTAGATTAGCAAGCTTAGCCCTGAAAAGGAGTTAATTGCTAGAAATAATTACTTGAAAGAGATCTACTCAGGCGGTTCGGGTTTCCTTCCTAACAGTTAAATAATTCCCACCAATCTCTTTGCTTTCCTTCCCTACTGTTGATTAATTCACAAATACTCTCCGGAGGTGTGGGGGGAGGGGGATCGGTTAGAGTACCTCAAAAATGTGAGCTATGTGGCCTTATATGCACAAACACCGCTTCTAAAGGAGAATATTTGTAGCTTAGGGTTCCGTGGTGCTGTCTGAATTTGGTTGTTCTCTTGCAGCCATTTCATTACCCAAACTAGGTACAGGTAGTCCTCGACTTACAACAGTTCATTTGGTGACCATTCAAAGTTACAACAGCACTGGGGGGAAAAAAGGGACTTATGACCATTTTTCACACTTACAACTGTTGCAGCATCCCCGTGGCCAAGTGATCAAAATTCAGACGCTTGGCAACTGACTCATATTTATGACGGCCGCAGTGTCCCAGGGTCAAGCCAAGTCAACGGAGAAGCCAGAGTCACTTAACAGCCAGGTTACAAATTTTACAACTGCAGTGATTCATTTAACAACTGCGGCAAGGAAGTTCGTAAAATGGGGCAACACTCACTTAGCAAAGGTCTCCCTTAGCAACAGAAATGTTGGGCTCAATTGCAGTCATAAGTCGAGGAATATCTGTAACATCATCACCAGATGAGCAAAATTTTACAATGTCAAGACTTGCTCCAGGCAGTGACACTTACCTACTATTCCAGACCCCAGGAATGACGACGAAGATATGCTGTTATGGGATGGCAGGTCCCTGTGTTCACTGTAGTGTGAACCTTCGCCATAACCCTGCTATAAGGAAAACAAAAATAGTATCCACATGCACAAAGTCGCGAAACACACTGTCTACCCACTCCTGTCTCAATCAGCTAGACCAGACATGTCAAACAAAAGGCCCGGGGGCCAGATCCGGCCCGCGAAGTGGTTTCATGCGGCCCGTGAAGCCATCTTGGAAACAGTGAGGGAACAGCCCCCACTGCCTTGGCCCTGGCCCAGAGACCCTCCTTCTGCCAGAGACCCTCAGATCTGTCCCACTCCTGCCCGGGCCCCCCATAGGCACCCTTGATGCGAATGATGTAGAGCTGGCCATGCGCACTCTAGCCACGCCCACCCAGTAGGCCACGCCCCCCCTGGCCATACCCACCCGCCCCCCTGAGGGCAACCGCAATGCTGATGTGGCCCTCAATGAAATTGAGTTTGACATCCCTGAGCTAGACTAAGGGTATCCCAGAACCATTTCCATATCAAAATACACCTTGAAAATTCAATTTAGTTGGCTCTTGTAAAGGCCAGCAATCTTGGGATGGGTCAAATCGACTCCAACTGACTATCAAACTGTTTCTATATACTCTCATTTTCCACAGCGTTTTCCCCTCCCCCCTCCCTTCTGTTCAATCATGCCCGATTCTCAAAGACTGCCTGGACAAGTCCCTGAAGTTTTTTTGGCAAGGTTCTCCAGAAGTGTTTTGCCATTGCCTCCTTCCTAGGCTGAGAGAGAGAGAGAATGATTGGCCCAAGGTCAACCAGCTGGCTCCTTGCCCAAGGCGGGACTAGGATTCACAGTCTCCGGGTTTCTAGCCTGATGCCTTAAACACGACACTAGACCAGCTCTCAGCTGAAGTGGTGCAGAAGTTAAATAAGTAAACACACTTCCCTTCAGCCATGCTGCGTCAGGGTTATGGAGGGAAGTGAGGAAATCACAAGAAAACCTCAGCACATACAGAAAGTCTCCATCATAAAAGACGGAATCCACTTCAGAGTGAGATATTTTTTTTTGTTAATCCCATTTATATCCCGCCCTTCTCCGAAGACTCAGGGCGGCTTACAATCTAAAGCACAATGGGTAGCTTCTAAATTCCATAACTAAATAAATCTGGTGCTCTCCAGAACAGAAAAGGTTTTTGGACAGATCATTATCTTCACCTGCTACTATCATGGGAAAGAAAATAAGCCAAAAGTAGTTAAAAAAAAATGGATGATTAATGTTGGAAGGAAGACAGATCAAACTCAAAAACAAGATGACCGAACCATTAACTCAGATAGCTAAGCAGAACCTTAAATTCATGGAAATCTCTTAAGTGTATATCAGCCATTCCATTAGGCTCCATGGAATAAACCTCAACTTTGTTAAAACACCAATTCCTTCAGGGTCTGTTTTTCTCTCTACTACTTCCATTCCAGCAAATCATTTTATGACCTGAACTTAGCTTGAACTGCAATAGAACTTTAAGAATTGATTCTTAAGTCTGTCATTTCATCTTCCTTCTTCATCCCTTTTTCTTTCTGTATTAGATTATAAGCTGAATGAGCAGCACCAATTTTACATTATTGTATGTAAGCAGGTCTGGGAGCTTCAGGAGCTAAAGAGTAAGGTTGAAAAAAAAATCCTTTAAATATGATCCCAGTACAGACAAGAGGTTTGTTGTTTTCACCTCCTGCTTACGGATTGGTTTCCTAGAGGACACGTGACTGGATGCTCTCAGAAAATAATTCCTTAAAATTAGATTTGATTCCTCAAAATTAAATAGCTCAGCAAGAATTAAGTTGAGAGGAAATCTACTTTTCCTATATTTTCAGAAAAAAAGGAATTAAGAGTAGTTCACTTTCCCATCACAAAAGACACGTGTGGACAAACCCCCAAAGATCCATTTGCATCTTGCAATGAACAGATCTTCCCGATCCTTACCCTGACTTGGTCAAACGTGGAGTTGTTCTGATCTCCTGTTGCCCAAGAACCTGAGGTCGGTCGCTCATCCAAACCTTTCGGGGAAAGAAGAAGAGAAAAAACAAAGATTACTTTGATCTACAGGATCTTCAAAAGACAGACTCTCTCAAAGTTAACTCTTCCTTTCACAAATACAAAAATATTTGGATGAAAATGCCAAACCAACACTGACTTTTCCTGTTTTGCAAATTTTCCACACAGATTCAGCTTCAAAGGAACCTCAGTTGATATGTTTGGCAAAATTGTGAGAGGGCAAATTTTATTTAATATTTATAACACTTCAAGGGAGTTGTAACACAGACAACTTACTTTCCCCAAAGCTGCTTTGGCTAGAGCAGGGGTCCCCAACCCCTGGTCCGTGGACCCAAACCGGGCCATGGCATGCCAGAAACTGGTCCGCACAAACAAGCAAAGCCCCATCCACGAGATGCAGGCAGCACACAAAACCACCACCCCCAGTCCATGGAAAAACCTCTCCCTACGGAACCAGTCCCTGGTGACCAAAAGGTTGGGGACCCCTGGGCTAGAGGAACATTACAGGAAAGGAGGTAGAAAAATTCAGGATACTCAAATTATGAAGGGGGGTGGATGGGAAGGAAACAGTTAATGGAATAAATTATTTTCTTCTCTTAGCCAAACCTAATTGGTCCATCATTTATGTTATATAAAGAAAAGAAGCCATAAGTGGTCCAGAATGAGACATCTTGGCACCGCCACCTTGGCGCTGCCATCTTACCATGGCATTGCCACCACGGCTATCTCGTTGTGGCCACCTCGTCGTGCCATCCCAGTGTGGGACAAATCACCATGGGAAACCTGCCATGGGGCAACTTGATGTAGCCCCATATGGCACCTTCACAGGAGGCGGTTGTCGACCACAGTCGCAACAGGCTGCGTCTCCAGATCAGGGTCCAGCCTCTAGCAGGCTGTCAATTTGTTCCACGCTGAGAAGGCAGCACTGAGGTGGCTCCACTGAGGTGGCCATGATGATGTGCTCGTGGCAAGATGGCCACACTGAGGTGTCATAGACCCTGGTCATCATCAAAAAGGACCTTCCTCTTTTGCTGACATCTCCATCCCATTTCAGCCCTGACTGAACTTTACCTGCTCTCAGATATGGAATGAGGACCCCAAAAAGCAAACCACCTTCCCCAGAAGTCTGAAGAAATGTTGCAGCAAAATAGACCTCTTTATTTCTCATCCACGCAAAGATTTAATTACTGCTGTTTCTTATGGAAGTTGTAGCACAGCTGCAGATTACAGATTCTGGGAAATGGTTATGGACATCAGCTTGGGAAAAGCTTTCTAGGTCTCGCTGTGGTACTGTATACATTCATGAGCACTATGAATTGTCCATTCCAACTGAGAATTCTGGAAATTTTAGTCCCGACGCATCTCGAGGTTGCCAAGTTGGGGAAAGTCCAACTCAAATACTGACATAAAGTACAAGAAGGATCAAGAATGTACTCCTGACTTCCCTGCAGATGAAAATGGCTTGAGATGAGCTAACTGCCTTTTGAAGAAGCTATTCCACTATTTTTGGCCTCCTTAGACTACAGCAGTCCCTCCTTCTCAAGCTGCCAAGTGTGTTTGTATGGGAACAGGGTGAATTCTGAAAATAAATAAATAAGCAAAGTCCCTACAAAATAGGACGTCAGCCCTGTGCTGGTCTCTTCTCTTTGAACAACTGCAGGCAATTCTGAATAGGTCAGAAGACTGTTTTAGTCCTGTTGTAGGAGAGAACCAGGCTGAGCCAGAGGGAGGGGTCAAACGTGTTATTAGTCTCGAGTCCCTTCATGCTCACAAGAGATCTAAGTCCAGCCCACTTTGAATTCCATTGACTCTTATCCCCCGCCAATTTGCTTTAACTGCTAGTAGTTCAGATTCTTGTAGAAAGCTTTAACATACAATAAACCTGTATATTCATTTGAACTTCCTGGACTCCTGATTTCCTGCGCTTCACACCTGCTCTAATATAATTGCAAATCAAACCATGTCTGGAACAAGACTGTCCCCTTCCATGTCCAAAATATTACTGGCAGGGAATGTTTTGTGTGTACAATGGGTATTTTTCCTTTCCAAGAGGATATTTCCACGCCTTGACTGATGCTGGAATGAGAGATCTGGAAATCAGCCAAGACCAAGATGGCAAACCAGCTTCATTTGGAGATGGTGTCCATCTTAGCACGATTCCTTTAGTTTCATCTTATGCTCAGATAGTAACTACATCTCTATCATCACAAGGAGGCTTTGTAGTCCAACTCTACTGTGTTTGTATACGTGGATTTTTTAAAGCATATTATTATGAGAAACACACCATCTTTTTCTCTCTTTCCCTCTCCCTACTGTTCATTTAACCAGAAATTTCTTTCAAAATTACATGCTTCCATTCCGAAGCCTTTTGTGTTAATCATTTCCCTGGAGAATTGGTGTTTAATTGCTGTCTAATTTGCATAATTATGCATATTAATCTCCACTCCTAATGAATATTCATAAATCTCATTTAGAGTTTGTTTTCTAATAAAAAAAATTTCCAATGTGATTACGTTGCAGGATTGAGCCTGGCGGTGGAGTAAGATGCTTAATGCAACTACAAAAACACCATAGTGCTACCTATTTTTTTTCAAGGCTGGCAATGCTGCAAATTTTGCTCTGCATAATGTTTGACTTCGTTCTTTCCATCCTGCTCTTAATATCAGCTGTGTTTTCTGGAACTGGTGAGGGTGATCAAACCGAAGTATATTCCACACAGACATACACAAAAATTAAAAGGTAGGAAAGGTGATAGTGTTCAAGGACTGTTTGCAAAATTAACAAAATAACCAAGTTGGAAGGGACCTTGAAGATCTTCTAGTCCAACCCCCTGCTCAAGCAAATGATCCAATACCATTCTGCATAAATGGTTGTCCTATCTCTTCTTAAAAACCTCCACAACTTCTGGAGGCAAGCCACTCCATCGATTAACTGTTCTGTCAAGAAATTTCTCTATTTCTAAGCTGGTTTTCTTCTTGATTAGATTCTATCCATTGCTTCTTATTCTGCCTTCAGGTGCTTTGAAAAATAGGTTGACCCTCTCTCTTCTTTGTTCCAGCCCCTCAAATATTGGAAGACAGCTATCATGTCACCCCTAGTCCTTTTCATTGAGCTAAATATTACCCAATTTCTTATGTTTCCACCTCCCCGGGTCTTCTGTTAGCAAAAAGATCCTGCCCCAAGGAGTTGCAAAGCTTATAACACAGAGAGGAAATACGGAAATAAATGTAATAATAAAGAAAGGAGCAGTTGTGATCCAGGTCCCTTTTCTGGATGGGATCTATAATCCACCACCGTGTTCAAATGAAGCACTCAAGTTTAAAAACAATGTACTTTAAATACATAATGAAACATAAGAGGCAACGTTTAAAAAGAATACAAAAAAAAACTATTTTTATATTCACTTAAGGCTTTTTAAAAGTGAAAAGTACGCAGAAGCTATCTGGGGTTCTGTAAAGGGAAGAGGCAGATTCTTGTTATTGAATTAGTGGAGACGCTTTATGAATCTAAATCCAGGTGATATGACTTGACTTTCCCACCTTGGAAATGTGTGTTAAATTTACATGATCCCCACCTCAATATCCAAATATTAATCTGCCTCTACAAAGCATAATGGTAATTGAAAGTGGGCAGATAACCAGTTAATATGGGGCAGGTCTAGTAAAGGCCAAGGTCTCCAAACTCCCACTGAATTTTCCACAATGGATAGCTCTTCTTTTTTTGGTTACTATAAATCATTCTTCCTAGGGCGCCTCAAGGTCTTAGGAAGCTACAAATAACATGGATGTACCAAGTTGGCAGAACCAAATCTAAAAGGTCATTTCAAATCAATTCAGAACTACTTAGTTGTTTCCCCTTATAATAAATATATTTTACATTAAATACATAGTCCTTGACCTATTAATAGAGGCTGCCCATCATGGTTTTAAATCATGATGGTTGCAAAACAATTTTACAACCTTTTTTGCAGCAGTCATAAGAGAATCCACAATCACCATGAGCCGTGGTGGTGCAATGATTAAAATGCAGTATTGCAGGCTGCTTCTGCTGACTGCAGGATGCCAGCATGGCAGCAGTTCGATTCTCATGGGCTCAAGTTTGACTCAGCCTTCCATCCTTCTGCGGTCGGTAAAATGAGGACCCAGATTGTTGGAGGCAATATGCTGACTCTGTAAATAGCTTAGAGAGGGCTGTAAAGCACTATGAAGTGGTCTATAAGTCTAAGTACTATTGTTATTGCTATTAAGTGAACACTGTGGTCTTTAAGTAAACCAAAGATTCACTATGGGCACAATTCTGGGGTGGGGGTGGGGTGGAGTCCTGGGTGTATCTGAGTTTGAACAATCACTAAGCAACTGGTCATAAATCGTGAACTACCTGTAAGTTTCCTTAAAATAAATTCTTTAGTTCTGCCTTCAATGGTGTCATTTCCATTTCTTAAGATGGCTACCAATCTTGAAAGTGTAAAATATTCAAATATTTGAAATATTCAAATTTCACACTTCATTCACCCACTGAAGGAGATGGTTCGTCCAATTAGACTTAAACCTGCAAACTCAGTCCTGTTCAAAATGATCCATTGTTTTGCTGAGCCTTTTCATTTTCATTTTTATTTTTTTAAAAAGAAGAAACATCTTACCTTGTGCTAACAGGGGAATGTTCACAAAGAGCCCTCAAAGCCCCAACATAGACTTACATACTGCTTACATAAACTTACATACTGCTAGGTGCACTCTATGCAGCCACATACATATGCACATTGTATCTTCACGCAATTCAATATTTAATGTAATAATACAATACAATGCAACGCACACAATGTCTTCATGCATTTTTGCAATTGCAGAGGATTTTCCCAGCCACTGGGTTTATTTTACTACACTTTACATCATCTTTAGCCAGCACAGATATGTTTAATTGTGGTTTAACATATCTGAAACATATCAAGATGGAGGACAGATTAAGAGTACTAGATTAGAAACAAGAGATTTACATTCAAATTCTCATTCGGTCGCAAAGCTCATAAACAATTGGGGGCAGCCCTATATAAGGGATCTCTGGAGGAAAAGGAGAGCATTAACTGGAATAAAAATAAAAGAAACAGGAAAATAAAACAGCAGATAATGCGTCTAGCTTGCCAAAACTTCCTAACATCGCATACTATTTCCCAGACTGGAAGGGATAAGAAAACACTCATTCTCTCTCTCTCTCTTTCTCTGCCCCTGGCTTCACCCATCCCCAGTCCATTAATAGAGTTATTAAAATGGGGGCGGGGTGTGTGTTAGAGATAGAAACTCTATAGATTAATTATGCATTTTAATAACCCCACTCATGAATATGCACGAAGCATTCTGTGCTCATGTTCTAATTAAAATATACTAATAGTATAAGATGTAGCTGTCAGAAAGAGAGA
>NW_027673554.1:0-72969 GCF_964194415.1 Vipera berus
GTGCGCTGTGTGTGTGTGTGCATATACACCTGTGAGTGCACCATAAGCATAGGAAACTCACCAACACCAAAAAAAAAAAAAACAACTCTTCGCCCATCACTCACTTAAAAGAACCAAGAATATTTGGTTCCTTTTAAGTGAGTGATGGTCACTGAAAGTCCCAGGAGTTGTTTTTTTGATTTGTTTTGTTTTGGCTTCTATAGAAATTTATCCAAAGGGAAAAAAAATGTAAAAGAATGAAACCAAAATTAAAAAAAAAATAGACAGACAAGATATTGTGAGCACGCAGCTCCACAGACCCGCTCTCATGCCCCTTATCTTCCCTTTGTGGGAGGGGAGATCCTCGTGTGGTTAATTTTCCCCCTTCCAAAGTTGATTTGTCGGTCACCTCTGCTCTTTAATTTCCACTGCTCCTTCAACCTCTTGGTTCTGGGATCTCCCGTGTGGAACGCACTGGGTTCGCTGACTTCTCCAAAGGCAATTTCAGTAAATTCTGAGCGCAACCTCGGTGTCTTGACGTTTATTTTCTACACACAACCCCAAACCCTACTCATCGTAAGGGAGGTTGGGAGTGACTCAGAGCTACGTGTGCTTTCTGGTGGGGTGGGTGGGTGGGGCATTTCAGGAGTGGGAACCCTACCCCCCACCACCACCACCATAGCCGGAGAGCATTACCCGCCCAACGTTCCTGACCCACAGGTTTCTTTGACCTCCCAACGCTGCTGAGCACATCCTCCAGAGCTTGATGGAACGGGGGTCCAGCACAAAGCTGTCTCAGGAGCTTCTGGAGGGAGGCCAGAGGTCCAGAAAACATGGAGGACAACCTGGAGGAGAGAGCTCTTCTTGAAAAGTAGACAGTTTCGCGATCTCTTCTCCCCAAAGCACGACTCTGCTCTTTTTTCTTGTAGTGCCCGACAGGCACCGTGGATCCATCCACCCAGAGGGTGAAATTTGGGTGATGGAGAGCGAGGGGCAGAAGGAGGAAAAGACCAGGCAGGATGAGTACCTTGTTCTCATATAAGGAGGTTGGCACAAAAAAAGGGAGCCCTCTCTCCCCTGTATTTTGGAACGAGTAGGTGGGTTTCTTTCTCCGGGACACTTGAAAGGAGAGCTGCAAACTTCCGCAGCCCCCAAGGGCAAAGGTCCCTGTGTGGGGCTGGGTGGGTCCTCCCAGTTTTGGGTCCCTCGTTCAGGGCATACGCATAGCGTACATCTCTAACTGGAGGCACCTCCGCTGATGAGCGAAGGCAAGGTCAACCAGGAGGGGGCCAAAAAGCAAGGGCAGGGCAGCAGTCACTCCTGCTCGTTGAGTTCGCGGGGGACTCCCCTCCGTGGAGTGCCTTCTTCAGGCGGCGGGGGCCCCCGGGGTGGCGGGGGAGCTCCCCGAAGAGTCTGGATGCGCCGGCACTCGTGGCAAATGCGGACGTGGGTACAAGGCCTGGGGGGCTCTTCCAGCAGGCGTTGAGGGCCTGGTTCTGTCACTAAAGTCCCCGAATAGAGTTTGCCGTTGCTGAGGCGCATCTCCCGGACGGATCGCAGTGAAAGACCCCCGCGGATGGGGTAGTGGCGCCGTCGCCGTCGGGAGCGAGTCGGCTTGCGGCAAGAAACCGCGTGACGTAGCTCCCTCAGCATCTCTTGACAAACCGAGATCTGCAGGAGGGAAAAGGAAAACAGTCAAGATAACAGAGGATAGCAGACTCGGAAGGGACCTTGGAGGTCATATAGTCCAAACCCCTGTTCCAGCAGGAGATCCTATATACCATTCAGTCAGATGGAATGTGCACGGGCTGGGAATTCTGGGCTACCATTCAAACTTCACAAGAGTGCTGAGAGAGTAGTAGTTACAATCATTCCGTGGAGTATTGGCTGTTGCAGCATCCCCACAGTGATTGTGATGTGGGCCCTCTGTGCCCAGTTCATGATTATGCTGCAGCAAACCACGGTCACGTGATCACAATTTCCTTACCAGCTTCCCATAAGCAAAGTCAATGGGGAAGCCGTCAGGAAATCGGAAGCCCTGGAGACAGTTGCTTAATGACCTGTAAAGTTCTTGTTTAATAAAAGCAATTTGTCGCTGAGCCGTATAGTTATGTAGTGTCACATAATGAGGGCAATTCGGGTCCCAATTGCCATTGTAAACTGAGCATCAGCTGTGCAACAAAATACAGGTGCTCCTCACTTAACACCCACTCATTCAGTGACTGTTCAAACTTAACAACAGTGCTGAACAAGTGATACTTACGTACAACTGGGTCCTCATACCTATATCGTTTGCAGCATCCCCATGGTCACATAATCATCATTTATGACCTTCTTGGTCAGCTTCCTACAAGCAAAGTCAATAGGGAAGCTGGCAGGTCACAAACGGAGACTATGTGACATCCTCACTTAACAATCGTTCAGGATTTGCTTAATGATGGCAACTGGAAGTGCCAGAACTTCCATCACTAACAATAAAAATTCCAGTCCCTATTATTGTTCTTAAGATTGCCTGTACTCAAACTAGTGCCATTCTGGAAGTATCAGTAATGTTGCACCCATGGCAGAGATTGTGATCCCATTGTCACAAATTGTTGGAACAATCCCCCCCAAAACGGGTTCAACAAAATCACAGGTCTATATTATGCAGGGCTGTCTGTCTGTCCCAAAGCTGCTTTTTCAATAGGCAACTGGACTTTCTTTTTTTTTTCTTTGAGGACGTTTCGCTTCTCATCCAAGAAGCTTCTTCAAGTTCTGACTGAACGACTCTCAGGAAGAGTCCTAACGACCAGATGACCACGAGGAATATAAATCCTTCCAGTCTCCACCACTCAGTCAGGACTGAAGAAGCTTCCTTTGAGGAGAAGCAAAACGTCCTCAAGTCGAGTTGCCTTCTGAAAAAAGCACTTTTGGGTTACTAAATCCAGCCTCTCGTTTCCAGCTGTTTCCTTCTTTGTCGTGGATACACATCATCTCCTTTGACGCTTCTGCTTGTGGCTTGGCAAGAACCTGTGGCTTAGCTCCTTCTCTGCTTAAGGCTGATTGTAAAGAAACGTGCAAGGCTTCCTTCATTTTCCTAGCCTCGGCTTTCCTCCCTTCTCTCCCCTCTCCCTGTGCCCGTCCCCCAGCCTCACTCACCTCTTCGTGCTCCGCTGAGCGCCGTGTGGCCCACACAAATTCCATGACAGCCACAAAGACGGCAATGATGAGTCCACAGATCAGCACCACAAATATTCCTCCAATGTTCTCCATGCCCAGCCCTGGAGTAAAGAATGAAGTGTGAAGGATACGAGCTGTTAGGAGACACGTGGCAATGGATGCTTATGTCCCCCCCGGTACAGAGGAGAAGTAGCCCTCGACTTACAGCCATTTGTTGAGTGACCATTCAAAGTTGCAATGGCACCGAGCAAAGGGACTTACGAGCAGTCCTCATTTCTTCTTTTTTTTTTAGTTTTTGTTGACTTGTTTATAATACAAAATACAAAAATATGCAAAAGAAAATAGGAGGAAATAAGGGAGGAAAAAGCGTGGGTCAAAGGGAAAAAAGAAAAAACAACAACGATGTCCTTTGGTGCAGTAGAATAATAACATCAAACCTCAACTTTTTACTTTTACATAATAATATAAACTAGCCATTTCTATAACAACAAACCTACTAATTTGGGTAAAACCCAAAATCAACATGTCGGGTTTTTTTTCCCACCTCAAGCACAAAGTCCAGAAGGGGTTTCCAAGTAGAAACAAAAGGAATTGTGTTTTTTTTTCTTTGATCAAAGCAGTCAATTTGGCTATGTCTAGTAAGTCCTAACACTCACAACTATGGCAGCTTCCTCACGGTCATGTGATTAAAATTTGGGTGCTTGGCAAGTGTTCTTGACAGTTCCTTGAGCAGTCCCTTGGGGAAATACCAACCCAGACAAACAATCGAACAGTAAATAACAGTAAGTAAGGAGACTTGGTGGAGCAGTGGGCTAATGCCTCCTTAAGTAACACCAGCTGCCTGCAATTAGTGCAGGTTCGCATCCCACCAGGCTCAAGGTTGACTCAGCCTTCCATCCTTCTGAGGTAGGTAAAATGAGGACCCAGATTGTTGGGGGCAATAAGCTGACTTTGTAATAATGCCACTTGGGGTGTGTGTGAAAGCCCTAATAAGCAGGCATATACATAGAATGAAGGCTATTGCTAAGCACATTGATTTGTGCTTCTTAGATTGTAAGCCGTCCTGAGTCTTTGGAGAAGGGCGGGATATAAATGGGATTAAAATAAAATAAATAAAATAAATAAATAAATAACAAGTCTACTCAAGGAACCGTCAAAACCACTCCCAGGTATTGGAGTGACAGGGCAAGACCTAGCATTGATGATGTTACCTAGTTGGGTAACGAAACGTCTGCAAGAAAACAACCAAGCTCAGAGAGCACCAAAGGCCCCACAGTTTTGGATCAGTTTGATGAATAGATCTTCCTCCAAAAGATGCTGTTGTTTACATTCTAGGAAACCAAGCCCTTTCCGTCACAGAACTACATTTACCAGGGTTCTCTGCAGAGAAGGAGCAACTACCGTATTAAACTTCACCTTAGGTTTTTGATATAAGAGATCTCTTGGCAGTTCACGTTTTTCCCCCGCCTGCAATCTACTGTATGGCCACAAGAGGGCACTTCCCCCAAAACCTAAATCTAAAATGGCCACTAACTTTTCAGGCACCAGTTCCATAGAGAGGTTTTTCCTGGGACTGGAGGGACCGTGATTTTGCATGTTCCCTGCGTCCCCCGGATGGGGCTTAGCTTGTTTGCGTGGGACCGGTTCCTGGCATGCTGCGGACCGGTGCTGGTCCATAGCCCAGGGGTTGGAGACCCCTGCCCTAGAAACCTACCATGTAAGTCCAAGCAGTCCTTGGATCAAGAAGGGCCAAATTATGGACAAGTGTTTTCACGAACCGCTGAAAACTGGCTGTATATTTTTTAAAAAAAGGTTCACCAGACTCTTGCAGGGCTTCAGCAATTTGTCAGCTCAAGGAAGAACACGGTCCGCCATTTTTTAGGGAATAAGGGGCCCAATTCATACGCTACAGACAAATTCAAGTTAAAGACACGTTTAGGAACAGGGCTTGTTCTTAATTTAGGGACTGCTCGTAACCCTCGGAGGGGTTCCGCTTAGCTTACAAGCCTAGGTCAGGTTGACTAAACGTGGCCACCCACTGAGGTTCTGAGATGAAGGCCATCCCTTTGAAAAGATGAATCATCTATCGATGGGTCGTTTTGGTACTTAAGAGACCCCCCCTCCCCCAGTTCCTAACATCCAACCCTTCCGATTTTCTACTGGTTGACCTTTGGCCCGATGGTCTTCCTCTTTGGGGCATCTGCTTCCTTCCCACCATTTGCGTTTCAGGATTTCCAATCGGTTGTTTTCCTGAAGCTGCAAAATGGCCAAGGTGATCTCATCCCGGAATGGAGAACCTACGGGAGGATAAGGAGGCAACCTTCAGACACCAATGCACTTTTTTCTATCTTCTCCTCGTCCTCCTTCTCTTTCTCCTCCTCTTCCTTCTGCTCCTCCCCCTCCCCTCTTCCTCCTCCTCTTCCTCCTCCCCTCTCTCCTTCTCTTCCCCCTCTTCCTACTCTTCCTTCCTTCTCCTCGTCCACTTCCCTCTTTCTCTTCATCCTCCTCTTCCCTTTCTCCTCGTCTTCTTCATCTTCTTCACTTTCTCCTCCTCTTCCTCCTCTTCTTCACTTCCTCCTCCTCCTTGTCTTCCTCCCCCTTCCCCTCCTCTTCTTCCTCCTCCTCCTCCTCCTCCTCCTCCTCCAAGCCAAGCCAGTTACTGTTGCTCACCCAGGGGCATCCCGATGCCATAGCCCTTGGTATCTAGTAGCCCCCCAATCTGGGTAAGGTTACAGTTGAGCCTCCGGTGATATTCGTTCATCGTGCTCTCCAAAAGAAAGGCATATTTCGAATTCAGCACCCGAGCAATCCCCTCTTCCGTGCTCTTTACGAAGACACTCGGTTGCTTCGAATGCATGTAATTCCACATGCGCTGGTAAGTTTGATATCGAGAATTCTGGTTGGGACGAGAGAGGAGCAAAGCATAAGGAGCTTTAATGTGACAGATGGACCGTTTCCAGGCACAGTGTAGTAGAAAGATTTGTGCCTTTGTCGTTTGTTGACTTAACTGCTATTGCAAACTTTTCCCAAGGAATTTATAAGAGAGGCATATATTTCTTCTCCTGTCTCTACTTTATCTCCCCAGCAAATAGGCATCTCTCAAAAGGATGGGCAAATTGGTCTTTTTGCTTTGGCGTATCATTAAAATTATGAAGCCTTTTGTTGTAGCAGAGCCAGGGAAGTAAGGCAGCTTTTAAGAAGCTCTTTTTTTTAAACCAAATTATACAAGCCAAGCTTTTCAAACACGGCAAGGCCAAGCCAGTCTCCTTGTTAAAAATAACTGTGGCCTTGCAGACTGCAGCAAGCTGGGCTTTTTTAGATAGGATATAAAAAAAAACAATTTTCAGAGATCTGTGCAAAGCAGATGTAGGTTTTCCTTTTCTGTCATCAAGGCCTGTCACCTTGTCTGATGATTGATTTCCCTTCGTTAATGTCTCTCGGAGTAGAGACAGCTGCTGTTACTATGGATACAGGTTGCGGAAGGAAGGAAGGAAGGAAGGAAGGAAGGAAGGAAGGAAGGAAGGAAGGAAGGAAGGAAGGAAGGAAGGAAGGAAGGAGATCAAGGGGTGGGGTGGGGAGGAGAGAGGAGAGGAGGGGAGGGAAGAGGAGAGGAGAGGAGAGGAGAGATCCTAGTAGACTGATCAATAGACAGACTCAATCATTATTTCAACTGGGAAAGTGTGAGATTCCTAGACCAAGCAAAATCACAAAACCACTAGGGAATTCCTGGAAATTTGTCATTCAGACAAATCAGCCATTAACAGACACATAGAGATACACCACATTTGCACACCATTCGAAAGAGACCATCAAAAAGGCAAAGAAAGAAACAACAAAAAAAGAATAGAACACCCTCTCTCTCGAGCAGCCTACACCCAGATAAGAAGGAATCAATATCAGACAAACAATCAAACAGAAAACAATGCCCTCATCAAAACACCACAGGGGTGTACAATGGTGGCCTTCAGAACTAACATGTGCAGGCAATGGAGAATTTCTTCGTCTGGGGAAACGACAAAAACTCCACCATGCTCAACCACCCGGTAGCCTCCCTCGCCTAAAATCGCAGGGGGTTTGGAGAAGAGGGCCCTCCCTCAGCAGCCCAGCTCTGCAAGGAAAAGAGAAAACGACGCTCACCTGAAAAAAGGTCATGGTGGAACCGGCATGGATGGTGCCGTACTCGATGTTGGTTTGGTCAGCCAAGTCATCCGCCGATTCTATAGGCACCTCCATGCGCTGCACGGTGAGAAAGGCAGCAAGGTTGGCCGTGTAGGAAGAGATGATGATCAGGGTGAAGGCCCACCTTCGCAACAGCAACAAGGAAGCCCAGTTTGATTTTTGTTTTTAGAGAGACAAGGAAAAATCTCCGCATTTCACATTCAACGTTTACTTAACGGGAGCAAGTCTTGGCAAGACAACTCTTTAGATGTGTCTCTTAAGACAGTGGTCCGGAAAGCTTTCCGGCTTTGGAGACTGGTGGCGGCGGTAAAGGGGGAGGAGAGGGGACAGTTCTGCACAAGTAGCGGGCGAAAGTGCTCACATGCACAGCTCCATTTGCGCCAATGGTGGGTGTGCATGCCTGCTGCTCGCACAAGCGGAACTGTGCACACTAGCGTGCTTGTCTATCACTCGTCCGGACCGGTTTTGAATGGGCCACGGCCCAGGGGTTGGGGACCCCTGTCCTAAGGCTTCCTGGGACAGTGAAAAAGGCACTTCTATACAGCTGCCTTTCTCAGCCTTAGCAACTTTAAGATATGTGGACTTCAACTCCCAGAATTCCCCAGCCAGCATGTGACCAAGTGATCCGCTTAATGGCTACATGGTTTGCTTAACAACCAGCGACTAGCTTTATGACCCTTGTCAAAACAGTAATTAAATCAAGCCAGGTCACGTGTGACCTGATTAATGACCACAATGACTCACAGTGGAAATTCTGGGGTCAGCTGTGGTCATTAAGTGAGGACCACCTGCATTAAAAAGAGCTAGAGATATAAAACAGTAATAAATTCACAGTGAAGCCGACACTTCTTTCAAGATTTCTTCATCAGTACAGATAATCCTTGACTTACAACAGTTCATTTATTGACCGTCTGAAGTTACAACGGCACTGAAAAAAGTCACTCATGACCATTTTTCACACTAACGACAAAATTCAGATGCTTGGCGACTGACTCTCATTTATGACGGTCGCAGTGTCCCGGGGTCATGTGATCCCCTTTTGCAAACTTCTGACAATCAAAGTCCAATGGGGGAAGGCAGTTTCATTTAACAATTGTGTCCCTAACTTAACTGCAACAACTCACTTAACAACGGTGGCAAGAAAGGTCGTAAAACGGGGCAAAACTCACTTAATGAATGTCTCGCTCAGCAACGGAAAGTTTGGATTCCATCGCGGTCGTAAGCCAAGGACTACCTGTAACCTGCTCTTAACTGGCAACTCAAAGTCGGACGCCGTTAAAACTGAATTATAAGTCAATAAATAAGTCACTAAGATTTTTGAAAGAAAGACGTGGCAAGCTGGCACGCCAATAAACAGAATTCATCATTTGAAAAAAAAAATTAGCGCCTATTGCATCAACATGTCAAAACCAATATGCCCTTAATGTACAATCCCACAGATGAAGTGTTGTTCTCAGCAATTAAAAATGCTCCCCACTGATTAATCACCTAAAGCTTTAGTGCCAATTAAGCTACCAATTAAGGGTTGCAAACCTCATTAGTATTCCTTTAAAAACGCTGAAATCTGTAGGTGCTGGCATCATGTGTTTAAGAGGAAAAAACAGCCACCCCCATCCCCTAGGCCAGGGGTGGGGAACCTTGGCTCTTTTATGACTTGTGGACTTCAACTCCCAGAATTCCTGAGCCAGCATGGCTCAACTTTGGAAACCTCTCCCTTTCCCCTCAGCATGGCTGGCTCAGGAATTCTGGGAGTTGAAGTCCACAAGTCACAGAGCAGCCTAGGCCTAGGCCAGGGGTGGGGAACCATGGCTCTTTTATGACTTGTGGACTTCAACTCCCCAAAAGGCTGGCTCAGGAATTCTGGGAGTTGAAGTCCACAAGTCATAAAAGAGCCAAGGTTCCCCATTCCTGCCCTACACATTAAATCGTTCAAGGAAGGTGGGAGATAAAACAATGGTGATTTTCCCAAACCTGTGGCCAATTTGATACAGCTAGTCCTCCACTTACACCGGTTTGTTTAGTGACCGTTCAAAATTACAACGGCACTGTGAAAAATGTGACTTAGAACCGTTGTTTCACACTTACGACCGTTGCAGTGCCCCCTATGGTCATGTGATCAAAATTTTGGACGCTTGGCAACTGATTCTTATTTATGACGCTCGCAGCGACCCTGGGGTCATGTGATCCCCTTTGGCGACCGTCTGACAAGCAAAGTCCGGGGGGGAGGGGGAAGCCAGCTCCGTTTAACAACCGCGCGACCAACTTAACAACTGCAGCGATTCGCTTAGCCACCGTGGCAAAAAAAAAAGTTGTGAAACAGAGCCAAACAAACGTCTCACTTAGCAACAGAAAAGTCGGGCTCAATTGTGGTCGTGAGTCAAGGACGACCTGTACCCCATCCTGTCTTTTTGGGCAGATTGTGTTGTGCGAGCGTGTCTTTCCTCTGCACAATTTCTCTCTTTCAGCCGGCTCGGATGTTAAGTCGCACAGCTGCTTACCAGACCCCGCTGACGCAACGGGTGGAAAGAGCTCGCGGCATGATTTCGGATCCTTGTTGCATGAAGCCCCCGACTGGGAACCAGAGGCTGTTGCCCAGTGTGTACTGGTTTTCCAGGATGTTGTGACGCTCCCGGAGACAAGGATGAGGGTTGTACCATTCGTAAGGGCTCAGCCTGCGGGAGGAAGAAACATGGCAGACTTTTTTTCCTTATTTATTTGTTAAATTTGTACACCACCCTCCCTCCTTCTGCAAAATGGCTCTTCTAGCCTTGTTACTTTCAGGGGTCAGGCCTGAAAGATCAGGTCCTCCCGAGAAGGACGACTGACACTGATTGACAGGGCAGTCCTCGTCTTACAACCGTTCGTTCAGTGACCGTTCGAAGTTACAACGGCACTGAAAAACGTGACTTATGACCCTTTGGCAACTGGAATGCATTTAGGATGGCTGCAGTGTCCCGGGATTCTTTTACGACCTTCTGATAAACAAAGTCAATGGGGAAGCCAGATTTGCTTAACAAGCTTGTCACTCACTTAACAACTGCAGCGATTCCCTTAATGTCCGGGGCAAGAAACGGTCTTGCTTAGCGATGGAAATTTGGCATTGAATTGTGGCTGTAAGTCAAGGACCACACCTCTGTTGCTAATGCCTGTGCACAGGAATATTCTCAACTAACAGTTAACCCCAGCTAGGAGCTAGAAAAGGATGCACGGAATTCCAGTGGGGTTGGACTTTGATGGCTATGTAGAGATTCTAGACTGATCCCTCTTTTAACTCCACCTCCAGGATCTACCTCTCCTTCGATAAGATGATAAGATAAGATGATAAGATGATAAGATGATAAGATGATAAGATAAGATAAGATAAGATAAGATAAGATAAGATAAGATAAGATAAGATAAGATAAGATAAGATAAGATAATCTTTATTGTCATTTTTTACTGTGGGCACAATGGCACACATCAAAAATGAAATTTAGTTGCCCGCTCTCAAAGTGAAACACATACATGACACACACCTAAAACATACTATACACAACATATGTATAGACCCACACCCCTATATATACATCATATAACAATAAAATATTAAATACTGTCCATCCTGAATATATAACACTCCACTCCACTGCTCTACACTAGCCTTTTGAAAAGGAGAGCTTTTCTGAGTAAATGACAGCGGTCTAGAAAACATTAAAGAGTTCTAAATTGTACATTTTTTAAAAATGAAATGGTAAAACACTAGGTGTAATGGGATGCGGGAAGGAGCATGGAAAGAGCCACAGACAGGGGAACGGTCAGGTGAGCACACAGAAGACTGGGGATGTGGCCAACCTCTCAGAACAGATCCTACTTCCCTTGGGCTGTAAAGTCAACAGGGGAGAAACGTGCTTGCAAACTTATAAGACCGATATTAGTCTTGCAAGGTAGCCCAGACAGAAAGCACACCCAGATGAACTACTTCTATTTTATTGTCGGGTTATCATAACAGAATCGTGCAGGTCTGTAAGTAACTTCCCCCCGCCCCCCGCTCACCTATACAGTTCCAGAGACTAGGTAGGGTCCCTTCTGAGACCTTTGCAACACCCCTTTTTCTTCTGTGGGGCAATAATAACAATCCCTCTAATAAAGACAAGGGACAAAAGGAGCTTGTATAAAATTTTAGATCCCTGGATGTGAGCTTAATTTTCCTTGCTTCAGAATTACCTCCAGGTAGAATGCAATGACTTGGTTAGAATTTTATTAAACTCTACTCCCACCTACTGACAACGGATCACAGAACAAAACAGCATTCCAAGAAGAAGTATCTAAGGCAGGGGTAGGCAACCTTCGCTCTTTCATGACTCGTGGACTTCAACTCCCAGAATTCCTGAGCCGGCATGGCTCAGCTTGGAAACCTCTCCCTTTCCCTTCAGCACGGCTGGCTCAGGAATTCTGGGAGTTGAAGTCCACGAGTCATAAAAGAGCGAAGGTTGCCTACTCCTGAATTCTAAGGCCATGTGTCTCAAGCTTGGAAACGTGAAGATGTGTCGACTTCAACTCCCAGAATTCCTCAGCCAACATAGCCACCTTGGGGAATTCCTAGGTTGGGAAACACTGATCTAAGGAAGCCACACTTGCTTGAGATGACACATAAGGCAGCATGGAAGACAGTCTAGGAATGAATCTCTCATAGGGAATACTTACCGAGCAGCTAGAAAGAGGACACAGCTGACTGCCAGATAGGCAAGAAGCATGAAAAGCCAAACAGCTGGGGAGAAGGGGTCAAGGAAGGAGAAATACCCCGGTTTGCGTCCCTATTAAAAAAGAAAGAAAGAAAGATTAGAAGTTCACGGAAGTATTTCTGAATTTTCTAATAACAAGTCTAGTTCCAAAGAGTGAATTGCATTAAATTAGTTTTTCCCAAACTTATCAACTTCTAGATGTGTGGATATCTCTTGCTCTCTGTGTCTGTGTATATATACCTCCAATCTTTCTTGACTCCTGTCAACTAAATAGACAAGTCCTGGCGCCGTTTTGAGATTTTTTGGGGGGAAATGATTTGCAATGGCCTTCTTCCGCTGGTCCAAAGTCACCCAGTTAAATTGGTGTCCAAGGCAGGACTAGAACTCCCGCTGCTTTGGTTTCTAGTCCAGCGTCCTTAGTCACTGCACCAAACTGGCTCTCTACGGGTGGACTTAAAGTTTCCGAATTCCAGGCTGACTGGGGAATTCTAGGAGCTGAGGTCCATACAATCGGAAGTTTCCGAGCGGAGGGACTTCCTGCCTTAAATATAGCCTTATGTTTAGGTAAAGGTTCCCGCGCACATGAGTGCTAGTCGTTTCCGACTCTAGGGGCCGGTGCTCATCTCCGTTTCAAAGCCAAAGAGCCAGCGCTTGTCCGAGGACGTCTCCGTGGTCATGTGGCCGGCATGACTAGACGCCAAAGGCGCACGGAACGCTGTTACCTTCCCACCGTAGTGGTCCCTATTTTTCTACTTGCATTTTGACGTGCTTTCGAACTGCTAGGTGGGCAGAAGCTGGGACGAGTAACAGACGCTCACTCTGCTACGCGGCACTCGGGATTCGACCCGCCAAACTGCCGACCTTCTGATCGACAAGCTCAGCGTCCTAACCCACTGAGCCACTGCGTCCCTAGCCTTATGTTTAATAAGGTGCAATTTTGTCACCACGTTTTGACTCAACGGAACCGACGTAAAGCACAGAGTAGGTAATCTCCCCAGATAATCCCCCACTCTTCTTCCCTCCACTTGAAGGCAGAGTTGTACCTACCAGGTGTACACGGTACAAGATGCTTATCCCCAGGGTCATGAAAGGCTTGGAGAAGTCAATGACCTTCTCTCGTTCTGCTGTGATGGTGAAGGCCGCCACTGCCAGATCGGCTTTCTGAAGGGCAAAGCACAGGAAACGTTAATTGTCTCACACACAAGAGACTGTCGCCTGCTGCAGCGTTTTCATTGGCTGGCTGGAACCCAAGCAAAGACTAAAGGCAGTCCTCGACTTACGACGGTTCATCTAGTGACCGTCCAAAGTTCCAACAGCCCTGAAAAAAACTGACTTACAGCTTAAGTTTTTCAGACTAACAACCATCACATCCTCCCCAGGGTCACGTGATCCAAATTCAGAGGCTTGGCAACTGACTCATAGTTATGACGGCTGCAGTGTCCCGAGGGGGTCACGTGATTTCCCCTTTTGTGACCTCCCTGACTAGCAAAATCAATGGGGAAGCCGGACTTACTTAACAACCTCGTTACTAACCTAACAATTGCAGTGATTCACTTAACAACGGCGGCAAGAAAGGTCGTGAAATGGAACTAAAACTCACTTAACCACTGCTTCGCTTAGCAACAGAAATGTTGAGTTCAACTATGGTCGTAAATCGAGGACTGCCTGTATCCTTCAAAGGGGACGGGGTCAATCGTGATTGACGATGTTTTTGCTGGAATCCACCATTCTGCTGTCAATGGGCATTTATGTCTGGCAAAAAAACACCCCCTAGTGTACAATGGGCGCTTAACAACTGAGGCATTCACTTTACGATGCCATGTCTGCTTAATGACCATTGCAAAAAAAAGGTCCTAAAATCAGACATGTGATGACCTGCTTAACAACCATGACTTAGAACTGGAATTGCAGTCGTAAGTCAAGAACTGCCCATATCAATTAATACAGGTAGCCCTCAAATTGTGACCACAGTTGAACCAAAAATTTCTGTCGCTAAGCAAGACACTGGGTTAAGCAGATTTTGCCCCTTTTTACGACCTTTCTTGCCACAGTTCTTAAGTGAAACACTGCCGTTGTTAAGTTCGTAACCTGGCTGTAAAGTGAATCTGGCTTCCCCACTGACTTTCCCTGTCAGAAGGCTGAGAAAGAGGATCATTGACCTCAGGACACTGCGACTGTCATAAATATGAATCAGTTGCCAAGCCTCTTGAATTTCGATCACGTGATTGTGGGGATGCTGCAACAATTGTAAGTGTGATAAACAGTCGTAAGTCGATTTTTACAGTCACCCAACGAATAGTTGTAAGTTGAGGCTTATCTGTAATTTGATTATTTTAACTGCATTGATCTGAACCATCAGATCTCGCCTGCAGAAATCTCAAAAAGCACTAGAAAAGTGACAGAGAGATGCAGAAAAAAATATATATCCCTTTGCTGCTTTCTTATAGTTATCCAAACGAGTCCAGATCTGGTTCGCCTACTACTGAGTAATAGTGAGTCATTTTATAGACAGCCTTTCTTTGCAGGCTAAGTGCACCCACAAACAAATGTTCAACCCATTCAGAAGCAGAGATGTCATTTTTCTTACTCTCTTTTCTCTTGGGATAAGAGAGAAAGCAAAAACAAGCCAGCATCAGCTCCACCAGAAGAAGCATCACGGAGAAAATATCCTAGCCATGCCTGTTAGCAAATAGCTTTCTAGTTGCAGGGAGCTGGTATCAGATCTGTCTCCTTATTTATCATTTTGCTGCTGCTGCACGAAGCTGACTTTCGTGAGGGATGGGGGGGGGGAGAAAGCACCATTAAGACCACAGTTTTCTGAAAAGACCAGAATTGAATAGCCATGCAGAACAGCCAGGTCCAGTTAGCTGCTGATGCACCAAACTGGGATGCATTGATCTGCAACCTTCAGCTTTGGGTTAGATTCTGGCTCCTAAAAGCAACTTGCTTTCCACATACAATTTTACAGTTAAGAACTGTCTGGTTAGTGGAAATTTTTGTAGGGAAAAAAAACACGAGGCGGGGTGGGGGTGGGTGGGTAGGCTTTTCCAAACAGCCTTACCCTATTGATGAGTTCTCCCACCATGCCAGTCCAAGATCCATTAGGTTCAGGAGCCCCATAAAGTCCGTCTTCCACCAGTTTGATCTGGAAACGGAACTTAAGGATGTCGGCAAGCTCGTGAAGCATGTCCACGCAGAAGCCTTCATACTGCGCGGCACCAGACAGCTCCTGGAAGTTTGCCCGGCGCATCACGTACGGGTTCTCCTGTAAGAGTGAAAGCCAGGATATAATACGAGGTAGTGGGCACTGGCTGGGGAATTCTGGGAGTTGAAGTCCACAAGTCTTAAAGATGCCAGGCTTGGAGGCCTTTGAGCTAGTAGATGACAGACAACTGTCCTCAAGATCTTACCTGTTTTTGACAGGAGAACCCCAAACCCAACTCAACTTCCAGCTCAAGTATCCAAATAAAAGCCCAGGATCATTTCATTTCTGAAAAGCTTACTGTTTGTTGAATACATAGTGTGGTTAAAGGTAAAGGTTCCCCTGCACATGCGTGCTAGTCTTTTCCATCTCTAGGGGCCGGTGCTCATCTCCGTTTCAAAGCCAAAGAGCCAGCACTTGTCCGAGGACGTCTCCGTGGTCATGTGGCCGGCATGACTAGACGCCAAAGGCGCACGGAACGCTGTTACCTTCCCACCGTAGCGGTCCCTATTTTTGTACTTGCATTTTTTACGTGCTTTCGAACTGCTAGGTTGGCAGAAGCTGGGACGCGTAACAGGCGCTCACTCTGTTAACGCGGCACTCGGGATTCGACCCACCAAACTGCCGGCCTTCTGATCGACAAGCTCAGCATCCTAACCCACTGAGCCACGGCAAGGTAAAACGTAACTCTAAAGTCCCGAGGCATCAGAAGCCAAAGTAATCTAATAAGAGTTGCAGCAAAGAGTGGAAAGGGTTGCTATTCTTTTTTCCCAGCCTTCCCCTCTTTCTCTTCCTCTATTTCTCTCTTTCCCTTCCCATTCATCAGCCTAATAGAGGAAGGAGCCATGTTTCCCCCCCACCCCCAATAAATCTATCCTGACCATTTACAGAGCACTTCTGAAATTTGTTCAAGAGCCCCTGATCTCTGCCTCTATTCTGTCCCCAATATTCTGATGAATGTTTTAGAGGAATCGGCCACACACACACACACATCATAACAACCCAACAATCTGCGCCTTTTGTTTCTCTGTACCCACTCCCTATGCAGAACGACCGACATCTCTTTTGTGCATGAAAATCACAGTCGCAATCACGGCTCTTCACTAATTTGCCTAATTCTTTTTTTTTCCCTCCTCAACTGAAGCATGCTTGTCATCAGTCCATTGTAGGGAAGCGCCTGCCAGACATTAATTACTGTTTGCCCATCACAACCACCACCCCATTTTTAACCTAAGATGAGCCGGAAGAGTTTGACCATTTTCAAGCAGCCGTTCTCAACTGTTTCTCTGGAAGTGAAGAACTACTCCAAGCTATTCGGAGGAAGTCTTCACTATGTAAAATGAAGTCTGCCACTATGTAAAGAAGACGTTGAGACTCTGGGAAGAGCGCAGAGAAGAGCAACGAAGACGACTAGGGGACTGGAGGCTAAAACATAGGAAGAACGGTTGCAGGAATTGGGTCTGTCTAGTTTAATGAAAAGAAGGACCAGGGGTGACAGGATAGCAGCATTCCAATATCTCAGGGGTTGCCATAAAGAAGCACCTGAAAGCAGGAGAGGAAGCAACGGATGGACACTAACCAAGGAGAGAACTAAAGGGAAAAGACAGTATTTTCGCTGTGGGAGCCTCACTTTCCCACATGAAGAGTTAAACAAGCTAAAACTCCCTTGTGTTCACATCTCCAGGGGCCCAGTTATCCTTCGCATCCTTGGTTGACTTTCACCAAGTCATCTACACCAGGGGTCCCCAACCCCCTAGTCTGTGGACCGGGACTAGGCTGCAGGATGCCAGCAACCAGGCCGCACAAACAAGCAAAGCCCCATCCGTGGGATGAAGGCAGCACGCAAAACCAGGCACCCTCCGGTCCACGGAAAAACCTCTCTCCAAGGAATCGGTCCCTGGTGCCCAAACGTTTGGGGGCCTCTGCTCTACACAGCTATTGAAACCCTGTTTTAAAAAAGATGGAGAAGTATCGCTAAGAGTAAGGCAAGGAAGGCACTTACCAAGATGGTGGTGACCACCAAGGTTTTGTTGACAAGGCTTTCGGAGGCGTTGATATCCAGCGTTGTGGCATTCATTGCAAGCGTCTTGTTCGAGTACCACACCCCAATCTGTTGAGATAGAAGCCAGGGTGAGAGGTTCTTGCTAGATTTATCCTGTATACAGAGAGAGTTCGACTTGTGACCACAATGAAACCCAGCATTGACTCTGACCCCATTTTACGACCTCTCTTGCCATAGCTGTGGCCAGAAAGTGAATCGCTGCCATTGTTAAGTGAGTAACACAGTTGTTAAGTGAATCTGCCTTCCCCATTGACTTGGCTTGCCAGAAAGTCGCAAAGGGGGGAATCACGTGACCCCGGGACGCTGCAAGAGTCATAAATCTGAGCCAGTTGCCAAGCATCCGAATTTTGATCACCTGACCCCGGGAATGCTGCAACGGTTGTGTGAAAAATGGGGATCGCTGTCAGATCCCCAAATCCTTATTATCTCCCTTTTTTGCTTTGGGGCCTGCCATTTAACTGGGGGGGAGGGGGGATATGTGCTTTCGCTTGGGGTGACTTTCGCTTTCTGCTTTTCTTCTTCCACCTCTATCCACCTGAGAAAGGAATGTGTCTCCCTTATCGGATACAGAGAAACGAAAGCTGGAGAAGACCTTCAGATGCACGCCAACTGTGCCAGTTATCTGCTCATTGTGCCACCTGTGGATTGGCTGGATTTCAAATGGACATTACGACTTTGGTGGGGGGAGGAATATTGCTTGCTTAACTATACGGTTTTCCCCAGATCTCGCCTTGCCTTCCTTACTGTCACCGACCCCTAATAAAAGCTTCCTTTTGAGACAACGCCTGTTTCAAGAGTTCTGCTTTCTTGGATGATTAGCTGAGGTGGGTCCTTCCTTACAATCGCTTTTTCCAGTGCCGTTGTGACTTTGAGCAGTTGCAAAACAAATGGTTGTTACGTCGAGGGCCTCCTGTAAATCACCTTCGCAAAAACTGAGCGTCCTAAACTCCGTCTCTAGTCATCTGGTCTGATGGGGTTGGGGTTTGGATTTGGTTTTAACATTGTTTTTAATCATTGTTTTATATTGGGCATAATTATTTAATTCTTTTTAACTTTTGTATGTATATTTTGATATTTATTGCCCTGTACACCGCCCCGAGTCCTTCGGGAGAAGGGCAGTATAAAAATTTAATAAATATAATATAATATAAATATAATATATCTTACCTCCCGGTGTCCGTGTCTCCCTTTTTCCAGAATTCTCAGGGTATAATTAGTTCTTTGACCCTTGCTGTTGAATTCCACGTGTCCCGTCAGCCCGTCATACTCTACCTAGCCAGGGATGGAGAGACAGAGGAATGGGGTGCAAATCAAAGAAGACAGAGAGAAGAACACGGGAGAATGAGAGTGAGGCAGGGCCCAAACTGGTTCACAAGTGATAATTAGCTTGGGAAGGAAGAACGCTGGATCTTTTCATCTCCCAAATAAGGAAAGGGACTATCCCATGTCCTAGGTCAGTGTTCGCCAAACATGGGCACTTTTAACTCCCACTTTTAACATGGGCACTTCAACTCCCAGAATTCCTCAGCCAGTCCACAAGTCTTAAAGTGCCCATGTTCGGGGACCACTGACCTAGGACAGGGGTAGGCAACCTCGGCTCTTTTATGACTCATGGACTTCAACTCCCAGAATTCCTGAGTCAGCTAGGACATGGGATAGTCTGGCTGGCTGAGGAATTCTGGGAGTTGAAGTCTACAAGTCTTAAAGTGGCCATGTCCTAGCCAGTGACCTAGGAAATTTGACCTAGGGAATTCACTGAGGAATGGATGGCTGAGGAATTCTGGGAGCTGAAGTCCACAAGTCTTAATGTGGTAGTAAAATAGCCTTAGAGGGTTGTTGTTTTTTTCCTTGCAAAATTTTGAAAAGGGAAGGGAGGATTCTGAAAGGTTCTCCCTTCCATTTTGGTCGCGTTTGGACAAAACAGTTAACACAATCGGCAGCTAGATTCACCCAAAATGCTAAATTCTGATAAGTTTTATCTCTGGTGACTGAATTGTGCTCATCCACTTCGTTGAATAAATTTTGCCATTCATTGTTGCAAGAGCAGAAAAGTCAGTGGCCACATTTCTCTCAGGGGACCTGCAAGCAATTGGCGTATTTGCTCCAGCTGAGAACATCTGACCTTTGTTTGGGCAAATCGAACAAGACAGACATCAACGCTTACACAATCATGTCACATATTTCCATGTTTTTGTTTTGCTTTTTCAAAAAGGGAGGAGGGAACTGTCGTTCTAGGAGCAGCAGGGTCTCACCATGCGCAGATAGTTCATCAGACTGGTTCCATGTTGCCAGATGTACGCAGATGTGCAAGCCAGGGGCTTAACCCCAATCTCCTGGCTACGGTTCAGTTCCCGCACGGCATTCACAACCACATGTACTGCGTCAAACATGAGGGCTGCTGATAGCTGGAGGGGAACAAAATAATTTGGCTGCTGCTAATTATGGCATTTGGCGGGGGAGGGGCACAGACGGGGCACCTCCTTGCTACCCTGTTCTTCCAAAGCTATTCTTGCTTTGGCTACCACACTAACACATCTGTGCAGCTGCAGAGGTGGGTTGAGTGAGTCAGATAGTAAGCGTGGATGTACTCCACCAGGATGAAGTCAACCCAATCTTGAACAATTTCTAGAAGTCAACAGTGGAGGAGTGTTTATCCTGAAGCTCAGCTGAACAGAAATAATTTTAATTAGAAGCAGTTAAGAATCTATGTCTTCCTGGTTGACTTCAGCTGTGTTCTTCAAACCAACATCCTTTATTCCTCAACCCAACATCATTGTTCCTCAACTCAATAATCTATCTTTTCTCAACCCAATCTCTTTTGTTTCTCAACCCAACATCCTTCCTTCAGATGTTCTCTTGAGGACAGCTGAAGTCCATCAAAAAGACATAGATTCCTAACAACATAGATTCCTAACTTCACCTGTCTCCAACCCAACATTCTTCAGATGTTAAAACGGCCAGACAATTTCCAATTCAGAATTTCAGCCTGGCTGGGGAATTCTGGGAGTTGAAGTCCACAAGTCTTAAAGTGGCCAAGTTTGAGGACCCCTGGTGTAGAGGAACCCAAAAAGGTTATTATGACTCTGTGGTTGCTATTCTGTAGCTCCCTTTGTAAGAAGAGATGCACCATCTTTTCAAATCCCGGAGTCCTTATTTAGCTATAAAATCCTTCCCACCCATGCATCCGTATTGTCCTCTCTCCTTCCCCCTGCTGGATTGTCACACTTACCGCCGGCCCTGGGTAAGGATTGAGTTCACAGTTCTCCCGCCATGACATGTTGAGGCTACGGACAAATTCCAGGTAGAAAGGGTGGCTGGTGTTGAACATGGAGAAGCCCAAGATGTTGGAGTGTTCATCCACAATTCCATCCAAGTGCAAGATTGGGAAGTCCTGGAAAGATTGTCAACATATTAGTGGACCCTTCCTCTTTAACATACATTCGGAAAGTCAACGGAGAGCAGCCTGGGAAAATGCTGCAGAAGAGACAGTCTTCCAAGGAATAGGAAGGAGAAACATGGAAGACAACCTAGCGATCAGGGCTAGGATGCCATTACATGTAATCCTCGACTCTTTGTTTAGAGACCACTCAAAAAAAGTGAACACTGAAAAATGTGGATTATGACTAGTCCTCACACTTACGACTGTTGCAGCACCTCCACCATTCCGTGATCAAAATTTGGGTGCTTGGCAACTGTCATGTATGCACAACAATTGCAGCATCCCAGGCTCACGGGATTGCCATTGGTGACCATCCCAGCTGGCTTCCGACAAGCAAAGTCAATGCGGAAAGCCAGATTTGCTTAACGCCCGCATGATTCACTTAACAACTATGGCAAAGAAGGTTGTAAAAATCGGCCTGCCTCACTTAACAACCGCCTTGTTTAAAGAACAGAAATTCCGATCCTAACATGGCTGTATGTTTATTTCACAATCCCTGATTCGTTGGGATCACTCCAGGAAGTATGGAAGGATCACAAAGGCAAAATGATTGTGAAACAATACAACCCATAAAGCATCTGGCATGCCTCCAGGATGAGAGGGAGATACAATGGCCTAAAATAAAGATAAATCAGTGTCCTCCTCACCTGAGAAACATGTCCGTCAGTGGCTAAGAAATCTGGTGAAGATGTAATCAGAACAAATGGAAGACTCTGATTTCACATTACCTCAATGGTATCCAGTCTTGATATCAAATTTAACTCATCTACAATTTATCACCTGGCAAGCGGAAGTGCCTCAGACCGACACATCCTGACCATATAGGCCAGGGGTCAGCAACCTGAAACAGTGAAAGAGCCACTCTGAACCGGTTCCCTCACAAAAGGAAAAACTGGGAGCCGCAAAAAATGTGTGCACATGTGCGTACATGTGTGCATGCGCAGAACAGGGTTTGACTGAAGAGTGGAGCCAAGGCGAGATATGCACCTACCCTGCATATTTGAATTGATTGGTTGAACTTTTTTAGTCCCACTTTTTTTTTTTTGGACTGCACATGGCAGAGGACTGGGAGCCGCAGGAGATGGCTGAAATATTTGAGCAACTTTGTAAAGTTGAACTGCTTTTTTTTTAATGGGACCTAAGGAAAAATGACATGCTTTCTCCAGACTTAAGGAGATATAAAACCCAAGATCCATTCCTTAAGTGTGGGAGTAATTAAAATAGCTATATTTAATTTAACTGCAATTGGATTTGAATATAAGCCTAAGTTAAATCAGGCATGATTTGTGTCACCGTCCCACACATTTCTTCAACCTGCCCACCCGCCTTTCTGGAGGGTGGATCCCCCATCAGAGTAATAATCACTGTTGAACTGCCACAATGGGTCATATTTGCTCCCTGTTAATTTAATCCAGGCAAGGATGATGTCATAATAAAGCATTTTGGGGGATTAAAGCCTGACATTTCGGTTGCATCATTCTTAGCTTTGGCCCTGTCTGCATCTCAAACAGAAGCAGAGGATCCAATCAGCTATAAAGACACTGCGAGGAAGGGATAGCCTGATTTATTAACCACTCATCAAAAAGTGTCAACTGTCTTTCTGAACATAAAATTAATCCATTGTTTCTCCACCTTGGCACCTTGGAAGATGCATGGACTTCAACTCCCAGAATTCCCCAGACAGCAGATTTCTGGGAGTTGAAATCCACACATCTTCAAGTTGTCACGGTTGAGAAACACTGCTAGACACATAGAGATAGATAGATAGATAGATAGATAGATAGATAGATAGATAGATAGATAGATAGATAGATAGATAGATAGATAGATAGATAGATACAACTGTATAAAGTTATAAATGTAATTGAATTCTATTAACAAACTATTGCTATCTTTCAATGCAGATTTAAAAAGCCAGTCCCTACTCATGAAATGTAACACGTATAAGATAAATCTAAAAGATTACATGGTCGTATTTTGGTTTTCAGGGTTTTTTTTAATCTATCTAGATATAGATAGATAGATAAGATATATAGAGAGATAGACATAGAGATACATAGATACAGACACAGATAGATATAGAGATATACAGATATAGATAGATAGATATAAATAGATATATAAATGGAATTTACATTTCTCTGCTTTGCTGATAAGATTGGAAATCAGGTTTTATTTATTTAAGCAGTACAGTATCCCTCCTACACTGCACCAGGCACCTGTGTTTTGACCACACGTCATAATTCAGGCTGGTTGTTTCAGTCTGCTTAACAGCCTTGGCTGCAAGCCGCCCGGAGCTTATACATTCTCCTCTGACACAAAGCCCTGAAGCAATGAGTCTTGGAAACCTTTTAGAGTTGTCACTTTGCAATGCTAAGTGGAGCTGCACAGCCCTTCAGATGCAATTCCCAAAGGTGCTTAGGAACACACAGGGCAGGACCAGAGCATCCGTCTGCAACTCCTTAAATCAGCTATGTCTTTTCCTGGGAAGGGTCTAGAAAAAGAGGCAGCTGCTTTAAGGAGTTGCTAGGAGGTACAACCTATATACTCTTGAAATTTAATACGGGCAATGCACTCTCTTAATATTCAGGAAGCAGTGAAAAATAAGCATCAATCAAAAAAAAGTTTTAAGAGACCCTATCGCACAGAAAGCAGTCTGATATTGAACTCTGAAGAGGCAAGATATCCTGCTGTAGCTACCTAGCTTTTTTTTTACATTAAGCCAGTGTTAGTGTAAACCTTGGTAGCTTTAAGTTGTGCAGACTTCAGCTCCCAGAACTCCCCAGCCAGCATGCAGAATTCTGGTAGTTGAGGTCCTGATACCTTAAAGTTGCCGTGATTGAGAAACTCTGCTCCAGATGGATTGGGCTAACAATTCCCAGCATTCTGGTTTGTTCATTGTACTGGCCAGGAATTGTGGGAGCTGTCACCTAAGTCAGTGTTTCTCAACCTTTAGCCTCTTAAAGTTGCAGGCTGGCTGGGGAATTCTGGGAGTTGAAGTCCACATGTCTTAAAGCTGCCAGGGCTGAGAAGCTCTGAGCTAAGCTTTGCTAAACGATGGCGATTCTTAGCCACAGAATGAAAAAGGGCTGCTGTGGAACCTGGCATCAGGGCTAGTCTTAGCCAAATGTCAGAATAGTTTACTTAACAATGAGACCAGACCAGCCAGGACTCTCCTGCGTAGAAACCACGAATCTGAACTCTTTTGAGGAGTCAAAAATGGGATCGACATAGGATTGTATACCCACAAACAGAGATTCTGTTCAGAAGCTCAGCGCAGTCAAGATACTAACCATGGTTGTCAGGATGTACTTGTAGAAGGCAGATGTCATCCCCAACTCTGAAGCCTGGGAAAAAAAGGCAATGCGCCAGAATTAACTACGAGAACATCTCGATTGCTTGACAACATGCTATGCTTGCTGAGGACACCAGAAAATGTGCTGAGAAATTTGATACGGACGATTGGTGGGTTCTAAAACCGGCCAGGTCACAACTTGCTGGACTGGTTTGGTCTGACTTACGCTCATTTCCAGCTGTTTTAAACGTAGCCAGGTGAGTAAGATTTTTACGCACTTCAGATGAATCTCAAATAGATATAAAAATGTTTATACTTTGGTCCTACTAAGGTTTAAACCAAGGGTGTCCAACTTGCTGCCCACAGGCTTCACGCAGTCCTGAAGAACTAATAATATAATAAAAATATTTAAAAATTTAGGAAGTTTGTTATCTATATACGTTAACTATATTATATATATTCTATATGCAGCCCAAGACAGTCCCTTTTCACTCAGTGCGACCCAGGCAAGGCTGTAGACTTCAACTCCCAGAAATCTTGAGCCAGCTTGGCTGGCTCAGGGATTCTGGGAATTGAAGACCATCGGTCGTAATAGGGCCATAATTGCCCACCCCTGGTCTAGTAGTTAAAGCACTAGGCTAGAAACCAGGTGACTGTGACTTCTAGTGCTGCCTTAAGCATGAAAAACAAAAAACCCAGATGGGTGATTTGGGGCCAGTCCCTCCATCTCTCTCAGCCCAACACACCTTGCAGGATTGTTGTGGGGAAAACAGGAGGAGAAAAAGAGAATTAGGCAAGTTTGACACCTTGAGTTAGTTATGAGGTAATGAATGCAGGATTGCAATCAACTAAATACAATATTCCAAGGGGGCTTCACAATCGCCCAATAGCTTGGGGAGGAACAAGGAGAGACCTTCACCCATTCCTAATCAAGGTATGCAATTAGCCTTTGGGTTCATTATGACATCCCAAATGTACACAAAGCATTGTCAGAAGAGCGTCCTCATAACACCAGGCATGTAATGCTGAGAGACTAAAGATCCATCGAACAGAACAGGGGCAGGCAACCTTGGCTCTTTTATGACTCGTGGACTTCAACCCCAAAACTTTATGTTCCTGGCCCAGTTGGGCCCAGCCATCCTCTCTCACCTTCTTCAGGATGAGGTAAGAGATGGAAGCATTGGCATCGATAATAACAGTGGAGATTTTGTCATCTCGGATCTCCTTGAGCAGCGGCGTGGGATCGTTGGTGTCATCCAACATCCGGATCGAAAGGGTTTCCTTGGAGATGAGGAACTGTCGCACTAATTCCTCCAGTCTCAACAGGCCTGGCGGGCAGAACAAGGAAACAGGAGGTTACGCCAACCTTGTCTACAAGCTAGACTTCAGCCTTGTGGTCTGGGGCTTCAAGGCTTGCCCGCTTGACCCTGGACACATTCAGTCAGAACATTAAAGCTTCTGCACCAAAATAAACCTTATTGAATATCTCTGAGTCTGCTCACTGAATCAAAAGCTCTTTGACTTCTGCTTTTCAGAAGACCAAGGAGATCAAAACACAATGATGGCTTGATTTCCACAAGAGGGCTTCCTGGTGGCCCGCCTGCCAAGCGTCAACATTGAGGCAACGTTGCTGTTTGAAGCCACTCACCCCAGACGAGAGACGACCAGACGTAATACTAAATTGATTTTTTCCATTTAACATGTCTGCTTTTTTTTTCTTCCCCCCCAAATCCAAATTACACTACAGGGAGGTGTTGATAATTATCAGCAGCCCAGCAGGCTGATCGGAGGGATGCAATTTTCACTACTGCAGTCCTGAATAAAATTGCTCCAATTTTATCTGAAGGACTGGTATTATCAACACCATTCTCTGACTCTCCTGCCTGCTATAATTTTAATAGACATAATCTCTGCTCACCTCTACATCAGCAGCCATTGCTATCTGCATATTCCTAACAGGTGGCTTGTTAATTTAGCTGCTTGGATTCTGAACACAGATTTAACTACCTGTGTCTCAGCCTTCTCTTCCTTCAGACTACAATTCCCATCAATCCCTGAGGCCAAACTGGCTGGGGGGTGCTAGCAACCACGGCTGACTATCTCCGAAAGCAGTCTTCCCTGTCTTATCTCAAGCCTAAACCCAAAAGGAAAAAGAGGATCTCCTAGAGTTAGTTTTCTGGGAACATACGAGCACTCCCCTACTTAAAATCACGCAGCACGAAAAGTCCCAAATCTGCACGCTTGTCTCAAATGCACTGTCTGCTTTCTTCCTCTGCCCTCCCTGCAATTTCTTCCTCTACTGCCAGTACTGACTATATCCAGTCGGCAGCAGAATCAGATTTTGTGCTAGCTTTGGGAAATAAGAGTACCCTTGTACTTGGATCAGGCGTTTTGTTTTCGGACCTGACGGGCTAGCCGAGATTATTCCGTCCACACCACGTTAAAGTAGGAGCTTCCTCTACCCACCGTGCAACACAGCCACTCACTGGAGTCCTCGGCAAGGGCATGATCTTCAGGCAGATGTAAATCCTGGGTCCCACAAACCAAAGGTACATGGAGAACACCTCCCACCCCATGCCAAGCATCCCAAAATCCTGTTCCTTGCCAAACAGCACAACTGTCTTCCTTACATTCAGCCTTGGCACAAATGAGGCTCGCCGAGGGGTAGTTGAAGGACTTCAGAATACAAGACACCGCCAGGCTGACATCCTCGTTGCTGGGGTAGAGGCTGACCGAAGCAAAGCGCAGGTATTGCAATTTTGGTGTTTCCTCGGGACCCACCTTAACATGGGGTATCTAGAGGAGAGAAGGACATTGTTGGCTTTCTTGACAATAAGACTGCTCTCCTTGGGCGACTACAAAACCAGGGTAGACAAGAAGGCTTCAGCGGGTCAAAATTCTACAGAACTAAACCTGCCATGCTCACGATATGCAGTCCTCAACTGACCATGATTCTCTTTAGCGACCAAAGCTGCAAGAGGACCAAAAAAAGGGACTTGCGACAGGTCATGTGATCCAAATTCGAGCCCTTGGCAACTAGCATATATATTTACAACGAATGCAGCTTTGCCCACGGTCATTTGATGGCCATTTTGTGACCTTCCAAGCTGGATTCCGACATGCAAAGTCGACGGGGAGAAGGCAGATTCGCTTAATAACCGCACGAGTCACTTAACAACTGCAGTGATTCGCTTAGCCCAGGGGTAGGCAACCTTGGCTCTTTTATGACTCGTGGACTTCAACTCCCAGAATTCCTGAGCCAGCCAAGCTGAGGGGAAAGGGAGAGGTTTCCAAGCTGAGCCATGCTGGCTCAGGAATTCTGGGAGTTGAAGTCCACGAGTCATAAAAGAGCCAAGGTTGCCTACCCCTGGCTTAGCCACTGTGGCAAAAAAGGTGGTAAAATTGAGCGTGAATCATTTTAACAACTATTTTGTTTAACAACAGACATTTGGTCCCAATTGTGGCCAAAAGTTGCAGATTACCTGTACTGTGTTTACAAAACTCTTCCTAGTCCTGCAGCGGTTTTTAAAGCTGTGAGCAAAATTACGCAATCATGAAGTCTAGAAACATCCGTGTCATTTTCAAAAGAAAGGGGGATGGGGAAATAGCATACTGGAGTTCTAAAAGCAGGAATTGGATGATTCAAGCCATTCCACTGCCTAAATCTTTGCCTCTGGAGAGAAGCCAAACCTCACCTTTTAAGCAAACGCAAGTCTGGCCCTTTTGAGACTCCATACAGAAAGTCCTCAACTTATAACTATTCGTTTAGTGACTGTCCAAAGTTACAATGAGTTATGACCGTTATGACCTTTTTTCACACTTGCGACCTTTGCAGCATCCCCATGGACATGGGACCATAATTCAGATCCTTGGCAACCGATTCGTATTTTTGATGGTCGCAGCGTCCCGGGGTCACATGATATCCCCCTTTGGACACCTTCTGACAAGCAAAGTCAATGAGGAAGCCAGATTCACTTAACATCCCTGTCACTAACTTACCAACTGCAGCAGATTCACTTAACAACCGTGGCAAGAAAGGTCGTAAAACGGGGCAAAACTCACTTAACAAGGGTCTCGATTAGCAAGAGAAATTGTGGGCTCAAAAATTGGGTCGTAACCGGAGGAGCGCCTGTTACGTACTTTTCTGAAACAAGGTGAGAATCCAGTCCCATCTCTCTCTTTTTTTTTGGTAGAAAAGGGAGGAGGGGTGCTGTCATCAGAAGGTGCCAAAAATGTCAGGAATGGGGATGAGTTTGGGGTTCGCTCACCTCTTTTTCTCCACATATGTGGCTGACGATGGACGCAGAGGCCGGGCTGGATGCTGGCCCCAGAACCGAGACCACACCTTTAGGCAAGATTTGACACACTGCATGAAACAGAGAGGGTGGGAAGAAGGTCAGGCAGGAAAAAAAAAACCCTTTTCTTTGCACAGTCCAAGCTTGCTGTACGGAGCAGAATTACAACCTTTGTAAGCTTCTATTGTAAGGCTTCTCTTTTTTTACTATCTGCCAATCATTCCATCAGCACAAAAGAGTGAGTTCGCAAGCTGGTCTAAAAGAACTTAGTGGGTGAAAAAGTCCTTATTCTAGTCTCACTTACCCTGGCAGACTCCAAAAAAAAAACCCCAAGAAAGACAGAGTTACTTCTAAGCAATTTCCTTTATTGTTCCTCACCTGCAGGCCAGAATCTTGCCCGACTAAAGGAAGCTACTCGCAGCATTGAAGATAGGCTGACTTTGCAGGAGCTGCTGCCTTGACTCGCTTCCTCTCAACCAAACTATCTAAATCAGGGGTGTACGAACCTGGCATCTTTAAGACTTGTGGACTTCAACTCCCAGAATTCCCCAGCCAGCTGGGAATTGAAGTCCACAAGTCTTAAAGATGCTGAGGTTGAAGACCCCCGTTTTAAAATACTGAAAGAAGTATCCAAAATGCTGGCTGGGGAATTCTGGGAATTGAAGTTTTCAAGCTTCGACACCCGTGTCTAAACTTCACTGTCTCTTGGTCCTCTGGAACAGTGGCCCTCAACCTGTTGAGCACCAGGGACCGGTTCCGTGGAAGACAATTTTTCCACAGACTCAGGGTGGGGAGCAGAGGGTAACCTAGATCCCACGCGTGTATAGTTTTATAATAGGGTTTGCTCGCACACCGCTCACTTGCAGCTTTGCAGCCAGGTTACCAACAGGCCATGGAACTGGTACACAGGCCGGGATTGGGGAAGCCTGCTCTTGAATAAAGCCCTCTCTTCTGGGACCACATGCTACCACACTAGCTCTGACCTTGCTCAAATGGCCTATACCAGGGGTCTTCAAACCTGGCCCTTTTATGACTTGTAGACTTCAACTCCCAGAATTCCTCAGCTTGGAAACCTCTCCCTTTCCCCTCAGCATGGCTGGCTGAGGAATTCTGGGAGTTGAAGTCCACGAGTCATAAAAGGGCCAAGTTTGAAGACCCCTGGCCTATACTGACCGTCCAAGGCTTGAAACCTTGACCTCAACTTTCAGAGGCTCTTTTAGGAAAACTCCCTCAGGGCCACACCTCCCCAGGATCCATAAGCTCTGCGGCAGGGGTGGGGAAACCTTGCTTTTGACACAGCTCCTTCTCAGGACAAAAAATTGCTTGTAGGCCTTGTCGTGCAAATGGAGAACCCAGAAGTTCATCCCACACAAACCCCAGGGATAAGGATGCCGTTCTTACAAGCAAGACTTTCCAACTGACTGACAGTCTCAACCCAACATGTAGTTGCATCCTGAGGTGGGTTTTGTAGAGTTAAGCCCATTTTGAGGGATGGATAGAGCCAGCTCAACATATTATACCAGATCGCTCCTTACAGTGGTCCTCCCTTAACTTCAAGAAGCTCCACCTTCTCGGCTTCCTGGTTTCAGGGGTTGAGAAGATTGTCCATGCCCTGCTGGAGGGCACCCAACGTACTGGTGTCAGTGGTCTCGTACTGGCTGTCCCGCTGCAATTCGAAGATCTCCACCTCCACCCGGGCCTTGGCGGGCACTTCAATGATGCTGTTGATGTGTTCACGGGCCAAAGCTAAGGCGAGTCGCTCCCCACGGCCACACACTGTCTGGTCATCCAAGATGGCAGCTGGTCGTGAAAGAGGAACCAATGATGGGAAGGAAGGAAGGAAGGAAGGAAGGAAGGAAGGAAGGAAGGAAGGAAGGAAGGAAGGAAGGAAGGAAGGAAGGAAGGAAGGAAGGAAGGAAGTTACTTTTGATCACTGTCAAAAAAACTTTCTTCTGAACTACTCCGAGTGTAGACATTGTCTTTCTCAACCATCTTCACAAGATGACTGTCAACCTCTCCCAATGTACAGAGGTGACATCTCCCAGAATTCCTGGCCTGCACAATGAACAAGCAGGAATGGTGGGAATTTTGCCCCAATCCATTGGAAGCAGTGTTCCTCAAACATGGCAACTTTAAGATGACTGGACTTCAACTCCCAGAATTCCCCAGCCGTTGAAATCCAGACATCTTAAAATTGCTAAAGTTGAAAAACACTGCTCTGGAGGACGTCAGAAGACGTACGCTCTGACCTTCCTCTTTCTTGTTTAATTCTCTTCTTCTAAATCCCGGCAGATTCCGGGATCCTTGTTCTTTGTCTCTACACCATGATCTAACCTCAGCCCTGGTCAAACACAGATGCCCTCTAGCTTGGAAAGCAAAGCAGCTTCAACCTCTGCAGTTGCTTCCAAGGACCAAATTGGTACAAAACTCTGCCTTTTTTCCTGGAGGCATCTGGCTGCAAAGATAACAAGGGCTTATTGAACCACAACTGACAGCCCTTCTCCAGCCACTGTCACGCCCAAGGTCAATCTCTAACGGAGACTCTGGCTTTCTGCCCCAAGCTTCAACTACCCTCAACGTTCTTTCAGTTCTCTTAGAACAACAGAATAACAGATGTCTATGGAGATTCTCAGTCTCCAGGTCACGGCTGTCCCCAAAGGGCCTTTTTCAGCAGGCAACTGAACTTTCTTGTTTTATAATAATAATAATAATAATAATAATAATAATAATAATAATAATAATAATAATAATAATAATAATAATAATAATAATAATAATAATAATAATAATAATAATAATAATAATAATAATACCGGTAATAATAATAATAATACCGGTAATAATAATAATAATAATAATAATAATAATAATAATAATAATAATAAGAAGAAGAAGAAGAAGAAGAAGAAGAAGAAGAAGAAGAAGAAGAAGAAGAAGAAGAAGAAGAAGAAGAAGAAGAAGAAGAAGAAGAAGAAGTAGTAGTTGGAAGGGACCTTGGAGGTCATCTAATCCAACCCCCTGCTCAGGCAGGAAACCCTATACCATTTCAGACAAATGGCTGTCCAGTCTCTTCTTCAAAACTTCCAGTATTGGAGCATTCACCACTTCTGGAGGCAGGTTGTTCCACTGGTTAATTGTTCTAACTGTCAGGAAGTTTCTCCTTAGTTCTAGGTTGCTTCTCTCCTTGACTAGTTTCCATCCATTTTCTTTAAAGAAAAGCTTCTGCAGCTCTGATTAGATGGTGGGGAAGGGAAAGATTTGTGTTCCTTGCAGACAGCTGGTCATTTGCATTCTTTTGGAGAGTTGTTCGGACCGCTTAGAGGTGTATGTGTGTCTGCTGGTTTGAAAGAGGGGTCAAAGAGTCCACCTATGTCAACACTGAACAGTCCTCTCTCAACAGAAGGGGTGGGATACGACATCATCTATCTCCCATCTACAACATGGTCCTTTCGGCAGTTCCATTTGCACCACTCAGGGGACCTTGAGGACACAGACGAACCTCCAAGTGGCCTCAACGACTCTCACAAAAGAATGCAAATGACCAGCTGTCTGCAAGGAATATAAATCCTTCCATTCCCCACCATCTGGTTGGAGCTGAAGAAGCTTCTTGGATGAAGTGAAACGTCTTCAAAGGAAAACAAGGAAGTCCAGTTGCCTCTTGAAAAAGCACCTTTGAGACAATAGAATTACAGAGTTGGAAGGGACCTTGGAGGTCTTCTAGTCCAACCCCCTGCTCAAGGAGAAGACCCTACCTAAACCATTTCAGACCTACAGTGATGGAGCACCCACAACTTCTGAAGGCAAGCCGTTCCACTGATTCGCCGTCCCGCAACAAAAGTCTTCTACTCACCCATGCGCAGAGAGGACAACAGCTCCAGGCTCTGGTGGGCAAAGCCGAGTATCAGCAGCAGCAGCAGCGCGGGCAAAGCCGGCATCTTCTACCCCTCCTCATGGAGAAAGTTCGGCCGTGGCCTCTGCGCTGCCACCTGCAGGTAGGACAGAAAGATGCCCCCTTTCCATGAGTCCCTGGAACAGATCTCAGCAGATGAGTCTCTAGCCAACGTCGCCCAGCTTTGGAAGCTAAGCAAGGTTAAGCTGATACTGCGACGAAGGTCCATCAGAAGGTCCCAAAACTCTAGGCTGGATTGCATCAAAAAAAAAACCCACCCCCACCCCCACTTCTCTACAGGTAGCATAGGAGATGAGCAGGCTGAGCTCGAGTGAGGGGGGGGTCAAATGCGTCATAAGTCTCGAGTCCCTTCATGCTCACAAAAGTCCAGCCCACCTTGAATTCTATTGACTCTTATCCACTTGCTTTGACCCTTAGTGGTTCAGGTTCCTGTAGACAACTTAAGCTTGCAAAAAAACTAGATAACTTCCTGACAGTGAGGACAATCACCCAGTGGAACAGCTTGCCACCAGAAATCATGGGTGCTCCATCACTGGAAATTTTTAAGAAGAGACTGGACAATCACCTTTCTGAGATGGTATAGGTTCTCCTGCTTGAGCAGGGGGCTGGACTAGAAGACCTCCAAGGTCCCTTCCAGCTCTGCTCTATTCTATTCTATTCTATTCTATTCTATTCTATTCTATTCTATTCTATTCTATTCTATTCTTTGGAACTGCTCAAATGACTCCTGATTTCTCATGCTCATGTAGTCCTCAAGATACAACCATTCATTTAGCAACTGTTCGAAGTTACAAAAAAGCGATTTATAGCTGATCCTCACACTTATGACTGTTGCTACATTCCCCACAGTCACAGGATCAAAATTTAGGGGCCTGGCAACCAGTGTGTCTTCACAACGATTATAGCCTCATGTGATCGCCAATGCTTTTCTGGCAGAGACACAATACACAACTTAATTTACACCACAATGTTCTGTTAGTCGGGTCACTGATCTCTCAGCATTGCTTGCCTAGTGTTGCCAGAATGGTTTATATTCTCTTTTCTGGAAACGCTGATGTGCCATGGATCCAGACGCTTCTTTGTGTACCGATAAGTCCTCGCCTTATGGTCATTCATTCAAGGACTGTTAAAAGTTACAATGGCACTGAAAAAGTGATTTATGAACAGTCCTTGCACTTATGACCGCTGCAGCGTCCCCAGGGTCAGGTGAGCAAAACTTGGGCGCTTGGCCACCACCAGTGGCCTGAAGTCAACAGGAGAAGCTGAATTTGCTTAACAACTTAAAAACTGCAGTGATTCGCTTAACAACACATGGCAAGAAAGGTCGTAAAATGGGCCACGACTTACTTAGCAAACCTTTTGCGTAGCAAATGAAAATTCTGGTCCCTATGGAGATGGTAAATTGAAGAATACCTGTATTTGGGGAGTCATCATAAACTTTAGATCAGGGGTCTTCAAACTTGGCCCTAGTATGACTTGTGAACTTCAACTCCCAGAATTGCTCAGCCAGGCATGCGTGCCTGGCTGAGGAATTCTGGGAGTTGAAGTCCACAAGTCATACAAGGGCCAAGCTTGAAGACCCCAGCTTTAGATGATTTGTATACCTTGATTAGGGATGGAGGAAGGTCTCTCTCTAGGGCAATTGTGACTAACTCCTTGGCAAAATGTCTTTGACGTTTTCTTGGAAATAAGGCTCACGGCCGGGGAACGGGGCCATCCCAGCCCTCCACTCTTTGCAGAGTTGGCTACAGAAGAATTGTGGGTGGTGTTTCCCCTCCCACCAGCATTTCCCCCCCCCAAATAACCCTCTTTCAAAGTGTTAAGAGAACAAATAGATCAGGGAGGATCATATATAGATAAAAGTGGAAGAAAAGAAAGCCTTTGGCGTTCAGATTTTTAAGAAAGGATGCTTTATTTGAAGTTGAACGGGGACTAAGTCATCCGCCCATAGTGATAAACCTGATCTAGAGGTGACCTATAGTAAATATTTCGCTTGATCCTTCCTGCAGGGTCTTCTGCCAAGTGCTGCCCCCCCCCACCCACCCACTGATTTCTGCCAATATCACAAAGCATCCCCTGCCTGCCATTATTCTCTCGGCTACCTATTTGACCCTCCCTGCCCTTCACTTCAGCGCATTGCTCCTTTAGCTGCAAATCCTTATTGGTCTCCAGCAAAAATAAATAGATCAGTCAAAGTGGTCCCACAGCCAAGGGTCAACTTTCCCAAGAATGGCGCCTCCTAGTGGCCACTCACTCCAGCATTTCCCCCCCCCCCCCCCGTCAGCCTTACGCACCTTTCCAACGGCTGATGCTGCAAAGGACCAGCAAACAGCCCTCCTCCCCCCCGTGGCACATGACACCCGTCCTTCTTTGCGCTGAGTCAGCAACACTCCTTTGTCCTAGCACTGTGTGTTCACCTTGAGCATTAATTTTTGTTTTCCATCCATCACCGGCAAACAGAAGGGAAGCGGGGGGGGGGGGGAGTTTTCCAGATGAGGCAGGGAAAAAGGACCAAAAGCTAAAAAAAAATTAAATAAAATAAAACAGGTCCCGCACTCTGAAACCTCACCTGGGAGGAGAAAAAAAAATCCCGGAGAGAAGTAGTTAGCTCAGCCACGAAAAGGACGAAAACCTCAGCTAAACCACGTAGGGCCTTCATGATGCACGCTTCGAGGCGTTGTTTTTCTGAATACAGGTGGTCCTTGACTTACAACCATTCAGTGACCATTCGGAGTCACAACGGCACTGAAAGTGACTTATTACCGTTTTTCACACGACCGTTGCAGCAATCCCCACGATCACACGATCAAAATTCAGCCGCTTGGCAATTGACTCATATTTATGATGGTTTATGCCAAGGGGGGGTCTTCAAACGTGACCCTTTTATGACTTGTGGACGTCAACTCCCAGAATTCCTCAGCCAGACAATCCCATGTCCTAGGTCAGTGGCTGAGGAATTCTGGGAGTTGAAGTCCACAAGTCACAAAAGGACCAGGTTTGAAGAGCCCTGGTTTATGTGATGTCCTGGGGTCACACAATCCTCTTTGGCGGCCTTCTGACAAAGCAAAGTCAACGGGGAAGCCAGGTTCGCTTAACTTAATTTAAACCCTGCAGTGATTCGCTTAACAACGGTGACAAGAAAGGTCGTAAAATGGGGCAGAAATCAGTTAACCGCTGTCTTGCTTAGTAACAGACATGGTCGTAGGTAGAGGACTGCCTACCTCAACTCTAGTCGAGGCTGAATTGGGATCGCGTGACCGTGGGGACACCGCAGTGGTCGTAAGTGTGAAAAACGGTCGTAAGTCACGTTTTTCAGTGCCGGTGTAATTTCGAGTGGTCACTAAACAAACATTTGTAAGTCGAGGACCGCCTAGACTGGAGGCCGAGCACAGGGAGAAGAGACCTCAGCCTGAAGGCCTCACCACTGGGTTTCCTGAGGGGGCGGTCAGGCCATTTGCTAATGTGGGAGGGGGGGATAAAAGCCAGTTTCTCTTCTTCTCCTCTGAAGTGCCATGACTGGGCCCAGCGATCCAGAGAAATAGACACTGTTTCCAAGGTGGCTTTTCCACCACCGTTACACCAGGCGGGGGGGGGGCAGGGGGGGGGAAAGCAGCACACCGCAAGTTCTCTCTCCTCTGTGCAACGCTGAAGGTTCAGGGGCAACGGCATGAAGCAGATCGGCAAACAAAGAGGATGTGCCTGACATTTGCACAGCCCTCCTTGGCTAAAGGTGAAGCGAGGATTTCTGGATTGGCCTTTTTCCAAGGCAGGCAGGCAGGCTGCAGAGGAGAAGGGAGATTAGAATTGGAAGCGGAGAGGAGAGGAGGAAGGGGTGCTCCTGCATGTTTTTAAGAAGAGATCGGACTACCATTTGTCTGAAATGGTGTAGGGTTTTCCTGCCTAAGTGGGGGGTTGGACTAGAAGACCTCCAAGGTCCCTTCCAACTCCGCGATTCTATTCCATTCCATTCCATTCTTCTACTTCATTCCATTATTTACTACAGTTCAGGGATCTGCGGAATAGTCTGTATATTCTGATTATCAAGCGCTAGCTCCAATTTAAGGATTGTGTCTCCCAGCAGGCATTTATGCTGTTCGGTAGATGCGTCCTCTGGAAACATGCCTCCAAAATTAATTAGAGATTCATTTCCACAATAGCCTCCGAACTGAATTCCAGAACCAACTTCCAGGACTTTTCACACAGAGTCTTTTTAAAAATAATAATAATAATAATAAATGATTTCTTACATTTGCATGCTGGGTGAAAATGAGTGCCTGGCGAAGCCCGTAGCAGAGCTGGCATCGGGAGTTGGCATTGCTGGGCATTTGCCAAGATGTGTTGCTCAGCAGGAACCCACTATTAAATCTCTCTTCTCCCCCCCACCCCCGTGGCACCCCTCAGCCCCACGGCTCTTCTGCTTTTTGATTTTGAGGGGAAAGCTAATTTGGTCTAGTGATGAAGTTAGAAACCGGGAGACTGTGAGTTCTAGTCTGGACTTAAGCATGAAAGGCGGCTAGGTGACTTTGGGCCAATCACGAGGAGACGGTGAGTTCTAGACCCACCTTAGTCAATCAAGACGGCTGGGTGATTTGGGGCCAGGCCCTCTTTTTCAACCCAACCCACCTCACAGGGTTATTCTTGTAGGGAAAATATGAGGAGGAAGAAGATATTCATTTCCTTGAATTATTTATAAAAATAATAAAGGTGGGACTTTAAAAAAAAATCTAAAAAAATCTAAGTGCATCCAACGGTCTCACCTAACAGCATTTGTAGATCTATCCTAATAGCATTTGCTGAATAGCTTACTGTGATATATCTAAAGCTACCTTGGTGAATTATCCTCCCAAATTCCGCCTACAACACTTCCTTCTATCCCTAAAGTGCTCTCTTCAGGTTGATGGTAGCTGAGCTCTGATAACTGTCCATATGACAGGTCAGCAAAATCAAAATGGCAGCTGTTATTGCTTGACTGTAGCCTTAGACCTTGAAATTCGTAGCCTTTAATTGTGGAATTTCAACCACTCAATGATGGCCATCCTCTTGACCAGGGGTAGGCAACCTTGGCTCTTTTATGACTCGTGAACTTCAACTCCCAGAATTCCTGGCTCGGGCTGGCTCAGGAATTCTGGGAGTTGAAGTCCACGAGTCATAAAAGAGCCAAGGTTGCCTACTCCTGCTCTTGACTGACACAAGTAGACACATCCTGTGGTTGCCCTTGCCCTAAACATCTGAAAACTAAGCCTTCAGAGAAGGCCTGGGATATTACTGGTTGATGACCATGTGCAGAGTGACTTTCTATCACTTCGTAGATGCCCCAAAATCTCAGAAGAGAAGACATGGGTGCCCCAACGAGGCAGAGTGCACTGCCAGTCTTAGTGTTATCCAGACCCAAAGCTTTAGACCAAGGGGTGCCCAACTATGGCAACTTTAAAGACATCTGGACTTCAACTCCTGGAATTCTGAGAGCTGAAGTCCACAAGTCTTAAAGTTGCCAAGGTTGGACACCCCTGCTTTAGACTGAGGCAATAAGGAGGAATTGCTGTCGGCAACTTCTCCAGCCTGGCTCAACTAATGAGGAAAACAGCATCTTGGCACCACGTGACTGCCGTTGCCGGGCAACAAGAAGCTGCTAACAAGGATGCCACGGTTGCTAGGCAAAGCCATCTGCAGTGCCACAGCCCTTCCCAACTCAGTTGCCTCTTCTCTCCTCCAAGGGGGGGAGCGTTCCTCCAAAGAATGGCAAGTGGGCCCCACCACAAAGTTAGAGCAGGAGAGAAAGGGCAGCTCTTCCCTTACTCGTCTCCCCCCCCCTGCTGCCTTGTCCCTCAAGGGGCCCTGATGGGAACTGACGTGGGAAAGAACTTTAGGTGAGATTCTGGACAGCCACTTGTCTGAAATGGTATAGGCTCTCTTGCTTGGGCAGAGGGTTGGACCAGATGACCTCCAAGGTCCCTTCCAATTCTGTTATTCTTCTCTCTCATCGGCCATCTTTTGCATTTCCACATCTCGTGCAGTCCTGCGAGTCCCTTGGACTGCAAGGCGATCAAACCGGTCAGTCCTAGAGGAGATCAACCCTGACTGCTCTTTAGAAGGCCAGATCCTGAAGCTAAAACTCAAATACTTTGGCCACCTAATGAGAAGGAAGGACTCACTGGAGAAGAGCCTAATGCTGGGAAAGATTGAGGCCAAGAGAAGAAGGGGACGACAGAGAATGAGGTGGCTGGATGGAGTCACTGAAGCAGTAGGCGTGAGCTTAAATGGACTCCAGAAGATGGGAGAAGACAGGAAGGCCTGGAGGAACGTTGTCCATAGGGTCGCGATGGGTCGGACACGACTTCGCAACTAACAACAACAACAACATCTCGTGCAAATAAACCTTGAATATGGCCGCCTTTCTCCTCCCTGCCTTCCTATCCGACGACCCATGGACCACCCCCATCTTTGTCTGAGGCTGCTGGAAAGGAAACCAATTATCCTGCTGGAGAAAGCTTGTCCCGTTCGGAGAAATTTCAGAGTTGTGCTGTTGGGTACACAACGCATGAATTTTAGCCCTTCGGCCTTCAAATCTGGCCCAAATTCTATAAGTAGTTCTGGAGTCCCCCAGCTTGTTGGGAGTCAGAAGACCCCTGGGTCCCCATTTGCACACCCGAGGGACACCAGGCTTCCTTCTGTGTTTGCAATGTGACCCATGCAGGTCCTAACTCCTGGGATCCTTGGTCTGAAAAGAAAAGCAATACTCCCTGTTTTCTAGCAACTAACTTACAGCTCACCATCTATAAAGATAAAGGTCAGTTTGGTGTGCTGGTTAAGGTCCTGGCCTAGAAACTGGGAGAGACTGTGAGTTCTAGTCTCAACTTATGCATGAAAGCTAGCTGGGTGAGTTTGAACCTATCCCACCTTAGGCATGAAAGCCTGTTAGGTGATTTGGGGCCAATCACCAAGAGGCTGTGAATTCTAGTCCCGCCTCGCATAGGAAAGCCTATTGGGTGATTTGGTGCCAATCACCAAGAAACCATGAGTTCTAGTCCCGCCTTAGGCATAAAAGGCAGCTGGAGGACTTTGCGCCAATCACCAGGTGACTGTGAGTTGTAGTCCCACCTCAGATATGAAAGCTGATTGGTTGACTCTGGGCCAGTCACTCTCCTTCGCCCCAACCCACCTCACAGGGTTGTTGTTGGGGAAAAGGAGACGAAAGGAATGTCAGGTATGTTCGCCACCTTGAATTACTTATAAAGCAATAAAGTCAGGATAAAATTCAAACAAACAAACAAATATAAACAAGGAAGGAAAGGGCAAAGATTTTGTGCAGGGAAAACAAACCAGCCTCTCCTTTTATCCTACAGTGTTTGTTGAGCTCTCACCCTTGGTCCCCACGGTTTTTCTTATTTTTCAGATTTATTTTAAGTGATCAACTTGTCCTCCCAGGAGCTTTTGAGATTGCACTAGGACTCTGCAAGTTTTCCTCTCCTTCTAAAGGTTCCTGAGCCTTCTGCATACACTGCCTCAGGCCAGCTTTTGCCTACAGCTTGGAAATTTGGGGCTCCGTTTTCAGGTGCTGCTTAACAGAATATTTAAATGCCAAGTTCTCCCTCATTGACTTGCATGAGTGTCATTCATATTCACAGCACATTTGGGGGGAAAAAAAGAGAATTTGCATCAAAGTTCAAACAGCAAGAGACCCAGTCGAATGCTCTCCCCACACCCACATCATTCACACAGCTCCTGACAGGTTAACAACCTTGAATCCTTTCTTAAGTGCATGTAAACAAGGCTACCACAAAAAAAAGAAGAATAAAAGGATTTATGGAGCAAATCTAAATACTCTAACCTTCTAATTTCCAAATAATTCTATCTGTATTTTGTTCTCAAAAAGAACCTGAGAAATATACCCTTTCAACAGCTCTCTGGATCAAGCTATCACCATTTAAAAAAAAATGAAAAAAATATTAAACCAACGACACAACCAGATGGTTTCATGCAGTCGTGATAAGTTTAAGCGGTGTCTTATATGCCATGCTGGTTAAGGTCACGCGACACACTAAACCAGGGGTAGGCAACCTTAGCTCTTTTATGACTCGTGGACTTCAACTCCCAGAATTCCTGAGCCAGCCATGCTGAGGGGAAAGGGAGAGGTTTCAATGCTGAGCAATGCCGGCTCAGGAATTCTGGGAGTTGAAGTCCACGAGTCATAAAAGGGCCAAGGTTGCCTACCCCTGCCCTAGGCCTTGGCTGCTTTATGACTCGTGGACTTCAACTCCCAGAATTCCTGAGCCAGCCATGCTGAGGGGAAAGGGAGAGGTTTCCAAGCTGAGCCATTCTGGCTCAAGAATTCTGGGAGTTGAAGTCCACGAGCCATAAGAGCAAAGGTTGCCTGCACTAAATCAAAACAAAACTAAATTCTAGTCAAGTGTTTTCAGCAGTTAAGGCACAATGCTAGAAGCCAGGAAACTGTGAGTTCTAGTCCCCTTAGGCATGAAAGCCTCAGGTCATAAGTTGAGAACTATCTGTTATGTCCTACGAAGGTGTCAAGGTTTATCTCCTTATCTATTTATTTATTTATGAGATTTGTGTGCCTCCCACCTCGTTTCTAGGCGAGGCTACAGGTAGTTCTCGACTTACATCCACCACGGAGCCCACAATTTCTCTCACTAATTGAGACCGTTGAGTTTTACCCCATTTTGGCATCTTTCTTGCCACAGATGTTAAGTGAATCACTGCAGTTGTTAAGTTAGCAACACGGTTGTTAACACGGTTGGCTTTCCCCTGTTGACTTCACTTGTCGCAAAAGGGGATCCCATGATCCTGGGACACCGTCATAAATACGAGCCAGTTGTGGGGCATCTGAATTCCGATCACGTGACCAGCTGCAGCGGCAACAGTCGTAAGTGTGAAAAAGTCATTTTCCCCCCCAATTTGGTCACTAAATGAGTGGCTGTAAGTCGGGGACTATCTCTATGTGAAAAATGAGCTGCCTGTATCCAGTTCAAAGGATCCCACCAGGCTTTTATTAGGTGGCTAAAAGGAAGAGCAGATGCGGAGGGGAAATTGCCATTTTTTCCCCCAGCGGGCCTGCTACCTTTAGCAAAAATAAAATAAATAAACCAACAGGTGTTCTTTATGCCAGCAGGACACTGGCAGCGATGAGTAAAATGTTAAGATTTAACTCTTTGCCTATCTACAGGTATTAAAATATGGAAGCGTCCTGCTGCGGGGAAAAGGGAAACAACTCCATGGGGCGTCAAAGAGGCATTGTTGCAGCTGTATATTTGTGTACTCTACCCGCCTCATGTTTTGAACACAATGCGGTGTGACACACAAGCAGTCTTCAACTTACAGAAGGTTGTTTACTGGCTGAAGTTACAACGGATCCTCAAAAAAAGGACTCGCGACCTGATTTATTTCCAAATGGCGGTCCCCGCCCTCGGCTGTCACATGACTGCATTTGGGCATCTTGGCCTGTATTTACAACCGTTTGCAGCATCCTACAGTCACGTGACCACAGTTTGCAATGTTTTTGCCGAAAACCAGCATTTATTTCTGGTTTCTAGCAAAAAAATAAAAATAAAAACACCTGCCCTATAGTGAACCATGAGTTTGCTTAATAAAAGGATCGTAAAATTAGATGTGGTCATGGGGTGATCCACTTAACGACTGAAACTGTGGACTCAGTTAATGGTCGTAAGTTGAAGGCTACCTGGAGAAATAAGGTTGGGGTGTACAGTTTTAAGATTTTAATTAGAAACTAGAATACAGGTAGTCCTCAATTTATAGCAGTTCATTTAGTGACCTTTTGAAGTTACATCACTGGAAAAAGTAACTTTGGACTGTTATTCACGCTTACGACCGTTGCAGCATCTCCTGGGTCCCACAATGAAAATTTGGATGCTTGGCAACTGACTCATGTTTATGACAGTTGCAGCATCCCGGGGTCACGTGATTTCCCCCTTTGCGACCTTCTGACAAGCAAAGTCAATGGGGAAGGCAGATTCACTTAACAACCGGGTGACTAATTTAGCAATCGCAGCAATTCACTTAACAGCCACGGCAGGAAAGGTCGTAAAATGAGACAAAATTCATTTAACAACCGTCTCGGTTAACAACCGTTTTGTGCTCAATTGTCATCATAAAGTCGAGGACTACCTGTATTGTCCCACATTTTGCCTGCACGTTGAAAATATGAGATGCCCCCCCCCCGTCTAATGTTTGTCACATGGCCGATCACATTTTCATCCGTTATCTCCAACTTTCTGATGGAACTTTTCCACGGCCCTCTAAAACAGTGCATAAAACACTGGATAATTCAATGTCCTCGCGCAACCTTGTCAATCCACTGCTGCTCCCCCTTTAAGTATTCCACGTTCGTGAAATAGAAGGACTCCACGAGGCTATATATGGAACAAAACTTAGCCATCTCCCCTTTTCGGCTCCAATTTACACATTCAGCAAACAGTGAAGATTTAAACTGCAGCCTTGAAAGCGGCTGAACATTTATTTATTTCTTGTATTCATTTATTTCTGTCCTGCCTTTGTCATTTTTACAAATAACTCAAGGCGGTGAACATGCTCATATTTTTTTTCCCTGCTCTGTATCGATTCCACAGAGGCTTAGCGTGCCGTTCTGTTTTCTAATTGTCTCTTGCCCAAGAAATATTTGATATGCTGAAAGTACCGTTAATATGGCTAAGCATACATGGTCCTCCTCCTCTTTTCCCACAACAGCAACCCTGTGAGGTGGGTTGGACTGGGAGCAAGTGGCTGGCCCGAAGTCATCCAGCCAGCTTCCCTGCCTACGGCAGGACTAAAATTCCCAGTCTCCTGGATACTGGCCAAAGTCACCCAGCCAGCCTTTGTGCCTAACATGGGACTAGAACTCCCAGTCTACTAGTGATTGGTCCAAAGTTACCGAGCTGGTTTTCATTCCTGAGGCAGAACTAGAACTTCCAGTCTCCTGGAGACTGGCCAAAGTCACCCAGCCAGCCTTTGTGCCTAACATGGGACTAGAAATTCCAGTCTCCTGGTGATTGGTCCAAAGTCACCAAGCTGGTTTTCATTCCCGAGGCAGGACTAGAATTCAGTCTCCTAGTTTCTAGGCCAGAATTTTAATCAATTAACATTCACCCAACTTTTTTAAAAAATGAATTCTGCCCACTTTAAAAAAAAAAAGCAAGTGTGTCACATCAAAGGATTCCATTCAGTGTCCATAGGGGTCTTCTTTCCACACTCAACGGAGGCATAATCAAATTTGCAAACCTCCCTCCTTCCACCCCCTTGCAAACTTGGGAGAATGAAACGATGCAATTCGCACTCTAGGCTTTATTACCGGAAAAGAAATATAACCCAGCCTACATATATGACGCACAAATATGCCCAAAGCACATAGATTTAATTCAAGGCTTGCTTGCAGCTAATCAGAGATTTTCCATTCAGGACGGCTATGACACCAAGCAACAGCCCTCCGTTTCGGCAGGCAGTGAAACCAAGCAAAAAAAATTAAAACTAAAGAAAGCAAGGAGCTGCTATTTAACATGAGTAGGTGGGAACAAATTAACATTCTTTGACATGTTTGTTTTCTATTTATAATACACTCTTTGTGGCGTGCCTCCTTGCCTCCGCCAAAACCTTCTAGGTCTTTGTATTTGTTTGACAGTTTGACCGTATTAACGGTTCTTTCGGCATATCAAATGCTTCCCGGGCAAGAGACAATTAGAAAATAGAATGGCACACTAAGCCTCTGTGGAATCGATACAGAGCAGGGGGGAAAAATGGGAATGAAAAGATAATAAAGCATAACGGACTAGCTCCCTCTGCATCCTATCCTTTTAATAATGCCCTGGAGCCTGGAACGGTCCCTATCTGTCTGGCAGGTGTCCCCCAAGGAGACCTTTTTCCAAAAGCCAAAAACCAAAATAGCTGATTTCAGCAAGAGACCCTCAGAAGCAGGGCAAAAGTTGCCTTAAATCTGTTTCTTCTTGTACAAGGAGCTGATGGAACAGTTCCAACCTCTAAAGCTGGGTCAGTGGCGTAGCGTGGGGGGTGCAGGGGGGGCCGGCCGCACCGGGCGCAACATCTGGGGGGGCGCGCTCGCACTGAGCTGCTCAGGGAGCCCCAAGGGCTGCACAGAGTCGGCTTGGCTCCGCTCTCGAGCTGCTCTTTCTTGCAAAGCGAAACGAGTCCGGCAGGTGAGATGGGTGGCCACATAAACTGAATAAAATAAATAGAAGCGCCCAACTCTCCGCCCAGGCTCAGGCCAACCGCAAGCGCCCCGCAGGCGCCCCGGCAGGCTTGGCCGAGTGAAGACGGACCCGCCGGCCGGCTGGCCTAGCTTCGTGCGCATGCGTGGCTTTATTTAGCGGGGCTCACGTGCGAGCTTGAATGCAGCGGCTCTTGCAGGTCGGAGCCCCGCCCAGCCGCCCTCGAGAGGGACCCGGAAGCATCCCGCATGCGCGCGACTCTTCTTGGAAAGTCTACGCCGCTGCGGGGCGCGTCTTTTCGGCGGTGCCATGACGTCACCGGGTTAGGGGGCGCAAATTGCCCCGGGTGCTGACAACCCACGCTACGCCACTGAGCTGGGTGCACAGTGAGGAAACAACGGAGGACGCCAAGAGCAGCTCAAGAGGGGGCACTTCACGTAGGCCTTAACCAAGGCAGCAGATTCTGCTCTGGCCACAAAGAACAGCGAGACAGACTTTCTTGGATTGACACTGGCAGGGTTGGACCAACATGCTTAAAAAAAAGGTGTATTTTTTTTAATTGAAGAAATGTTTTAACAAGATAAAAACAATGCAAGTGTGATGATGATGATGATGTTGGAAAGGACCTTGGAGGTCATCCAGTCCAATCCCTGCTCAGGCAGGAAACCCCATACCATTTCAGACAAATGGCTGTCCAGTCTTTTCTAAAAAAACTTCCAGTGTTGCAGCATTCACAACTTCTGGAGACAGGTTGTTCCACTGGTTAATTGTTCTAACTGCCAGGAAATTTCTCCTTGGTTACAGGTTGCTTCTCTCTTTGGTTAGTTTCCATCCGTTGCTTCTTGTCCTGCCTTCGGGCGCTTTGGAGAAGAGCCTGACTGCCTCTTCTTTGGGGCAGCCCCTGAGATATTGGAAGACTGCTATCATGTCACCTCTCATCCTACTCTTCATTAAACTAGACATACCCAATTCCAGCAACCATTCCTTATATGTTTTAGCCTCCAGTCCCCTGATCATCTTTGTTGCTCTTCTCTGCACTCTTTCTAGAGTCTCAACCTCTTTTTTACATCATGGTGACCAAAACTGGATGCAGTTTTTGTCATTCACAGCATCCATCTGAGCCAGTTTTGAACACCAAAAGTGTTAGGAGGAAACAAAATAGAAAAGAATTGTGGATATGGACAGGAAAAAACAGGGGGAGGGGGAGGAGGAGGAGATCACTTAACGACTTCAGGAATCACTTAACAACTGAAGATTCACTTAATAACCATGGCCAAAGAGGTTGTAACATTTAACAACTGTTTTGCTTGGCAGTTGAAGTTATGGCTCCAACTGGAGTATACATTGAGGATTACCTTTATTGCAGAACTTCAGCCGTGTCTGGATTTGGCAACCGCAGAAGGAAAATACCTATCATTTAACCTGGTGCCCAGCCATTTCAACTCCTGGACCAGCTGCTTGAGGATGAACAAACTAACAATGATTTGTACCTCAGATTTGCCACCCCATGGAGCAGCCATTGCCTGTCCTATTGATTAGGAGCCTGGATTATTTCTCCTGTCTGTATGTTAGGATGGAACTTGTAATGCAGCCTTTTCTCCGTAGGAATCCCCGATTAGCTGCAGGCAAAGCCTTACTAAGAGTTTAATGGGATCAAAGAACTCCTGCCTGCAAAGCCTACAATGCCAGCGCAGGAAGGGTAGCTGAGATAATCAGCTTACCAAAATGCTGGTTATGCCATCTGCCGTAGCCTTTTCCAGATCCAGCCCGTATCTTTCTCGAGCAGCGCAGACATGTCAGACTAAACAAGTAGTAACCGGTTAACGTCTGCTGAATGGGATCTGCGTCAACCCGGAGTTCATCAAGAAGGTAAGTTTACCTTAGGATGGCTTTTGCCAAGGCTGATCTCCCAAAGGTGTTTTTTCAAGAGGCAACTGGGCATTCTTCGTTGTTGTTTTTTCCCCGACAAAGTTTCGCTTCTCCTCCAAGAAGCTTTTTCAGTTCTCCAGTTCAGAACTGAAGAAGCCTCCTGAGCGAGAAGCGAAACTTTTGTCAAGGAAAAAACAACGACGAAGAATGCCCAGTTGCCTCTTGAAAAACCATGACCTAAATCGGGGGTCCTCAACCTTGGCAACTTTAAGACTTGTGGACTTTAACTCCCAGGATTACTCAGCCAGCTTTGCTGGCTGAGGAATCCTGGGAGTTGAAGTCCACAAGTCTTAAAGTTGCCAAGGTTGAGGACCCCTGACCTAAATGACCAAGAATCTCCATAGGCATTGCTGATCTCCTTCACTCCTATTTTATGAGGTGGTCTCCCAAAAGAGGTTTAAACATGGTACTGCTGCCTTCCGTGGGGTGCCTAAAGGAGCACGCCATCGTAAGTTGGGCTGATGCCACGTGGGCACTTCCTCTGGACTTTGTCAGTTTAATTTTTAAACAGAGTTTAATTACAGCACTGACGTTACCCAGCTTGGCGAATGAAACGTGTCTGCAAGAAAACCACCAAGCTCAGAGAGCACCAAGGACCACTCATGTCAACCCCTCCGCTACAAATATTCTCCTTTATAGGGGTTTAATTATCATTGCCTCCTTAAAAACATGGATACTTTTATAAAAATGTAATTCCAAAATTTTAACTCTAACCTTTTAATTTTTGTATATTACAGGTCGTCTTATAAGAGTTCATTTAGTGACTGTTCAAAGTTACAACAGCACTGAAAAAAGTGAGTTAGGACCGTTTTTCACACTCACAACCGTTGCTGCATTCCCGCGGTCATGTGATCAGAATTCAGATGCTTGGCAACTGGCATGCACTTATGACCGTTGCAGTGTCCTGCAGGTCATGTGATCCTCTTTTGCGATCTTCTGGCAAGCAGTCAGTGGGGCAAGCCAGCTTCATTTATAATAACTGCGTTATTAACTAAACAACTGAAGTGATTCACTTAACAACGGTGGCAGGGAAGGTTGCAAAATGGGACAAACCCACTTAAACATTTCACTTAACAGAAATTTTGGGTTTAATTATGGTCGTAAGTCGAGGACTGCCTGTCTTTTGTTCCATGTTTTACTGCACGTCACCCTTTGAGGTGGGTGGGCAATCCAGATAAGGTGAAATTGAAATGAATAATTAAATACAAATTCTCGCTGAAGAGCTGAGGATCTAGCAAGTCGGGTTACCCAAGAAGTCTGCTCTTTTTAATAGCCCACGTTCTCCCGACACCCCTGAAACCAAAAAGATATCAAGGTGAAGGATCAATTTGTAGCTCAACCGTCCTACGGGCATAAACCTATTTTTGAACAGTGCCATAGGGGAAAATTCCAGACAATCTAGTTAACAGGAACAAAACAGTGATAAAGCAGAACAAACATTTACTCAGTGCTACACAAGACTAATACATTCTGATTGATGGCTGAGGGAGAATAAAAATATCGGGGAAAACATTTGGTACAGCTCATTATCCCTGAAGCCTTTCTTTCCTTAGTCCTTCCAACTACAGATGGACTTGCACGGACTGTGCAGATCACCCCTGCCCACCATGAACTCAATTCTGTCTTTAGATCATCCTGAGAGATGGAACACACCCAGCTCAGCTGACGAACTTCAAAAAATGGCGGTTGGAACTGAGTTTCCTCCCATTTTTAACACAACACTGAAAATGGAGACCTGTAGCCTTCCAGAAATTACTCTCCTACAATTCCAAGTATCCCTCTTAGTGGTTAAGGAACCAGGCTAGAAGGTGAAAGATTGCGAGTTCTAGTCCTGCCTTTGTCATGAAAGCCAAGCTGAGTGACTTTGGGCCAATCACCAGGAGATCGTGAGTTCTAGTGCCGCCTTAGCCATGAAAACCACCTGTCACTGTCATGACAGTGAATTCTAGTCCCGCCTTAGCCATGAAAGCCAGCTGGGTGGGCCAATCACCAGGAGATGGTGAGTTCTAGTCCTGCCCGTCTCACTTAGCAACAGAAATCTGGGGCTTCATTGTAGTCGTAAATCGAGGACTACCTGTACTTTACTTGGCCAAGTGTGATTAGACACACAAGAAATTTGTCTCCTGTGCAAAAGCTGTCAATGTACATACAAAGCAACAGAGTAATAATAATTATATGATACCAATAAGAGGGGGCAGTAGAGAAGATGAGAAGAATAAAAACAATACTACAACCATAAAACATGAATAGATATATTTAGACCCAGAACAATACTGGGAGGATTTGGTGTTCAGCAGAGTGAACACCTAACTTTGCCTCATTTTAATATTTTTAATTATTTTTGCCTTTTTTATACATCTGTAAGCCACTTTCCACGGGAGATTGGCAACACTAAAAATTCAATAAATACAATGTTAAAAGAAAATGCACCTTTTACCCCAAGTGCCTTGCTTCGACCTCCGAATGGACCTAAGTGCACTTCAGAGTAGAGAGCCCGCCACACAAAAATTGAATGTCCTAATTATTTCACTAAGTGCTTACTTAAACACGCATCGCCACTTCCTTGCAGTCACTGCTGCTTCTTTTTCATCCACTCTTCTTGGCCTTCCACCACGGATTTTCTTCGAAATCACAGCCCACGTTGCCCTTAGCTCTCCCGTAGGAGCTACTCCTTGCACAAAAGGAGAGTTTCGCATCGCACTGCAAACTACTCCAGCCTCAGATGGCTGAAGAAGGCAGCCGTCTCTGGAGACCTGGTTCTACTGTCCTCAGAGGACAGGAATTTCTTGTCTTCTTGGCTAAGGCCTGAAGTTTGTTTCTGGGAAAAGGGTGGGTTTCAGCCCCCCCCCCTCCCGGATACAAAGACATCCAACAATCCCTTTGTGGATCCAGCCCCGTGCAGGAACCAAAATCAAAATGGCAGAACGGCTACTTAAGGCTGCAAAGGTTCTTTAAGCAGCTATGTCTCCCTCTCCAAATGGTGTGAACTTGGCTTTAAAATGAGCCTCTGAGCTAAATGACACTTTTTTAGAAGTGTCGATGAGTGGCCCTGTATTCTCCTGTCAGCCTGGCACACGGATCCCTCTCTTGCCTTCTACTTTTCAAGCCGTGTCACCGCACAGACATTAAACAACAACAACACCAGGCAGCCCAAAGGAATACAGCCATCTCCCCTTTCCCACTCCGGTTTCACTCTCTCGGAGAGCCTCCAGGACAACTCCGACACCAAGGCCGCGCTCAATCTGCCCGAACTGTCACACCAATTTGGTTGCTGACTTGGATCTCTCCATGTCTTCTCTGTGGAGCCGGGTGTCCTCCCCGGCGGGATAGAGAGAGAGAGACAAATCCAAGCTAGCAAGAACACAACTATAACCTTTCCTCTTCCTCTAACAGCTGGTGGCCCTAACAGCTGCTCAACTGGAGGTCCCAGGGTGCTGGGTTCAAAGGCAAAGGTGCACCATTTGGCCTAGTGGTGAAGGCAGCAGAATAGAAAACAGGCCACTGGGAGTTCTAGTCTCGCCTTGGGCATGAAGGCTGACTGAGGGGCTTGGGCCAATCACCAGGAAATGGACAGTTCCAGTACCACCTTAGGCATGAAAGCCGGCTAGGTGACTTTGGGCCAATCACCAGGAGATGGTGAGTTCTAGTCCTGCCTTAGTCGTGAAAGCCAGCTGGGAGACTTTGAGCCAATCACCAGCAGACACTAAGTACTAGTCCCACCTTAATCGTGAAAGCCAGCTGGGTGACTTTGGGCCAATCACCAGGAGAGTGTGAGTTCTAGTCCCGCCTTAGCCATGAAAACCAGCTGGGTGACTTTGGGCAAATCACCAGCAGACACTAAGTACTAGTCCCGCCTTAATCGTGAAAGCCAACTGGGTGACTTTGGGCAAATCACCAGCAGACACTGAGTTCTAGTCCAGCCTTAGTCGTGAAAGCCGGCTGGGTAACTTTGGGCCAATCACCAGCAGACAGTGAGTTCTAATCCCACCTTATTTGTGAAAGCTGGCTGGGGGATTTTGGTCCAGTCCTTCTCTCTTACCCCAGCCCACCTCACAGGGTTGTTGTTGTGGGAAAACAGGAGGAGGAAGGTATAGTGGATATGTTCGCCACCTTATTTGCAAAAATAATAAATATATAGATTCCTGATGAGAAGGGAGCTGGCCAGCCACAAACTATAGCAAGGCAGCCTTCCAATTAAACCAGGAAGAAGGGATGGTGTGGGATGGTGTGAGAAATACTAAATGCCGGGAAAACCCCGATGGCAGCTGATCTGAAGGAAACGTGGCTCTTCGTTTCCACCCACTATGGACCCTTTAAATTACCCATCATTTTCGTTGGTCCAGTCACGGCCCTTAATTGGCTGTTTTACACCAGCTAAAAAAAGCCCGACTCTGGTAAGCGAAAGGGAAATTTGTTCCACAAAGAAAACAGGCGCGCAGAAACCCGGAAAAAACAACAACAATACAACCATCTCCTAGACAAGAAAGATGATCACAAAGCAAACGTAACAGATATTGCAATGGATGGTGGGGTCTTCCCCATGGAGGATCGGAAGAGAAAGAGACGGGCAACGAGGAGGAAGGCGCTGGTTCACAGCAAGAAAGTCACCCACCGGATCTGGCTAAGAGCCAGAGAGAGATGGAATTAGGATGATAAGAACAGAGTGGTATCTGGAGAAGGTAACAGGAAAATGAGCTAGCATGGCAACTGCAAGAAAAGGTCCAGGGAAGGCAGGAAAAGATAGCTTATCTAGTGGTGCTGCAAATATTCACCAGTCAACGGAGGTGTACGTTTGGAGGATGCCCTACAGGATGAAAACCAGGTGTAGAACAGGACATGGCTCCTGCTGTGTTTTTTAGCCATGCTGCAGAAAGGACATCCATCCCGTTGTCCTATTGAGAAAACAGGGGATGGGAAAGCAGCATCAGCAACAGCAGCAGCAGCAAGCAGCTAAGATTCTCTCTTCCAGAAATTTAATTTTTAATACAAAACCACAGCCCGAAAAATAGATCGCTTCAGGCAGACTTGTGGAGTTTTTAAAGACCAGAGATTCACTTTTGCAGGCATACTAAGATTGGGTGACATGGCTCAGGGGCAGGGAAGATATTCGCTGGTGGGAAATGGCAGGATCTCCAGTGGAAAAGAGATCTGGTAGCTGGATTGGATTGGGGTGGGGTGAGGGGGGGGGTTTATCCCGAGAGGCTTGGTCTTCTATTTCCTAAGTCAGCTAGGGGAGAGATCCTGCTGAATTCAACAGGCAGGTAATGTGTTCAAAAGATCCCAGGAATTTGTACGCAGAAAATTCCAAGAGGGAGACGTAGCGGACATTATTCTTTGGTGAGAGATTGAAGAGAGCAACAGGTTGCACTCCAAATATTTGGAGAGAGAGTGGAAGGATGTGTCTATCTGCCTATATGCGTTTGTCTCTGTCTGTCTGTCCTCTCTGGGGCAGGAAGAGGACTTGTAAAACAACAATTCCAGGTTTTGTTTCGTTGTTGTTGTTGTTTTGTTCAATCAGAAATGTGGGAAGCAAGAGGAAAGGAGAAGAAAGAGTTTTAGGCTTAAGAGAAAAAGAAGGAAGCAAAGAATAGGACAGGGCTGTCCAACCTTGGAAATGTTATGACCTGTGGACTTCAACTCCCAGAATGCCCCAGCCAGCATGGGTTCTGGGGATTGAAATCCACAAGTCTTAAAGATACCCAGGTTGGACACCCCTGAAACAGGGCAAAGGAACTGAGAACAGGAAACATATCCAAACTTTACTTCTAGCCCTACTGATCTAAAAATGCTATTACTGCACTACTGTTAGTAAAGCAATGGCAGGGTGGACTAAGGAACTCTGGGAGCTGAAGTCCACACATCTTGAAGTTGCTCATCAGGAGAAACGCTACCTTATAATGTAGCCGTGAAGACCATCACAAATAACAGAATTTTCACCTAAGGAATATTGTTGGAAAGGACATAAGAAAGAGTCCTACTAAACCTGACTGAAGGGCCCCCAAATCCCCACTTTTTAAATTCAAAAAATGCGTCAACACTATGATTTTTGAAAAGTCTTACAAGCAGAATGTCCCACCTGGAGGGTCCCCAATATATAGCTAGTATTAACTTTCCAAAAAAAAAAGGTGTTTATCTGGCTCCCATCCACAAAGGGACACAAAGATTGAGGGCTGGTAAAACTAAGCATAGTCTATCTGGAAGGATCCAATGATTGCCTCCCTTCTTTTTATTAAACAAGCTAAGCTGGTGCCCATCTCTCCATCGTGAACACGTGGGCTTTTGTGGGAAGGGGCAAGTGACACTCTGTGACAGCACAACTTTACTGATCACGACACGAATTCCGTAATTTCCATCATTTGCGTGATGGTATCATAATATATGTGGTTAATACTGGTTCATGATTAATGTGTTTATGGAAGTAAACTGCCTGGCTTATATAGGCAATGTATGATTGATCCTTCCCTTTGATTAATTAACTTGAAACCCTCTCACTTAGATTGACTGGATTATCCCATTTGCTAATATTCTGCAAAAGGGAGAAAATCTTTTCCGTATCTACTTCTTTCATGCTTCCTGATAATTGCACATATCTTTATCATGTCTCCTCTTCCTTAAATAAGTGACATAGAACAACAACCTTTCTAAGAAAAAAAATATATATATTGCTTCAACCCCTGAACAGCTCCCTGGTGGATTTGTTAATAGAGACTTTCTTCTCCAGTTGGTTTAAACACGATTTACCAAGTACAACCATTTACCAAGTACACCAGAACAGTCTGGATTCAGAACAATACAAGCCATACATTGTGGTTTAGAAACACACAAATTGGACACCTGCAATACACCAACCTCAAAGGAACTGCTGAAAGCCTCATTCCCAGAAAGATTCCCAAGAGGTACAAAAATAGATAAGGGAAGTGGGAATACACAGGCAGCAATCAAGTGTGTGGAGAGCTATTGTCCTTTGCCAGGAAAAAAAAAACTTCCTGTGCTTTGGAACAAAAGTTTTGGAACTTGTGAATTAGTTCTTTTTATATATATATATATATATATATATATATATATATATATATATATATATATATATATATATATATATATATATATATATATATATATATATATATATATATATATATATATATATATATATATATATATATATATATATATATATATATATATATATATATATATATATATATATATATGGAAAGCTTTAGAAGGAAAGAGATATAGATATAGATATATATCAAGGACCAGATAAGGGAGGGGTGATCAAATGAAGCAGTAAAACAACACCCTCCCCACCCCCACCGCCAAAAAATGCTGCTAAGCAATTTGTGCTGATATGCTGAAAAACAGTAAGCAGAGCTGTGGTAGTAAAAAATAATTTTTTGAGGGGGGGGGAGAGATATCTGAATGTGGGCTGCTCCAGCAAGGGGTCCATTCAGCACTAAACCTGAGGCCTAAACGCCTAAATCTGCCTCGCCTCACAACAGCCCTTTTCAAGCATCCCCTCTGAATGTTCACAGGACTGCAACGGGTCTTGATATCGCGGTCCACCTCAGTCGGACTCTGCAACCTTTCCCACGACCGAGGCAGGCCAGTCAGAGGATGGAGGAGGCCCAGTTGGGCTGGTGGGAGGGCACGGAGGCCCCAGAAAAGGCCCTTGCAAGAGTTTAGGCCAGAGGTAGGCAACCTTGGCTCTTTTATGACCCGTGGACTTCAACTCCCAGAATTCCTGAGCCAGCACAGCTGGCTCAGGAATTCTGGGAGCTGAAGTCCACGAGTCATAAAAGAGCCAAGGTTGCCTACCCCTGGCTTAGGCCAACAGGGGGGGGAGAGAAGGAAATGGCTCCTTGGCCTTGATGCTGGAGTCCGAAGGCCAGGTGATGCAAGTGGGGGGGAGGGGGGACCGAAAGTCCAAGGATGGAGGGTGCCACGGAGCAGGTCTCTTCCAAAGCCAGGGTGAGCCTGTCCCTCAAGGATAACCATTCATAGCTGCTTCCCACCCACCCCCACCCTCCCGGGGCAGCTGGGCTGGCAAGTTCAGGCGGGGATGGGGAAACTGAGGCACGGGTGGCGCAAGAGGGTTGAGCAGACCCAAAGGCATCAGCCAGGCTACCATTCCTCGCTGCATTTTTTTTCCTCCCTTCCTTGCAGGAAATCATTTTGCCCACCGCCCACCCCTCCCTCCCTCCCTCCCTCCCCACCTGCTGGCGGTTGCATCCTCATCCAGAAAAGGAGGAAGCTGCTTCTTAAATCTGCAGGTCCAACCACCCCCCCCCCAGGAGGAAGTCAACCCTCACTTCCTTTCCATCCCCCTTTCTCCCCCCCCCAACCCTAACGAGCAAAACCTCCCTCCTGTTTTTATGGGCACCTGTGCAGTCTTCTTTAACGTCAACCGGATTCCATAAAACCGGAGACGCTTCCACCGCGCCCCCCCCCACCCCCACCCCGCCAAGATAAAGCAAAGTATTTCAGACTTACGGAATCCGTGAACTGCGCCCCCCACCAGCCTCCTTCTCCTTGCGACTCTTCTCTTTGATGAGGTGGGGGGGGGATTTTGTCGGCGTCGGAAGGGACGGGGAAGGGGAAGGAAGCCCCCCCCCTTTTTTTCCTTCGCAGTTCGATTTGGAGGGGAAGGGGAAAGCCAACCGCTCCTCTTGCCTCCCGTCTTCTCGGGGGACCCCCACCACCCCCACCACGGTTTGGAGTTTTTTGGGGGGCTTTTTGGTTTTTTTTTTACGCTTTCTCTGGAAAAGAAAGCCCCCCCCCCTCCACTAACTCAGTCGCGCGCGCCCGCGCTCACACGCACACGAGACCCCCGCGCGCGTACTCGCCCTCCCTCCCTCCCGCATCCGTGCAAATATCCTCTTCTCAATGGAGAATCCAGGAAGAACTCCCGACTGGCTTCTCCATCTGGAAAGCTCCCCGACGGCCGCAAGGCTTGGGAAAAGGGGGTGGGGGGTGGGGGGGGGTGGAAGGAGGTCGACGGGCGAGGGAGGCTCGGTGCCGTGCCGGCGGCCTTCGGGTCTTCCTCTCCCCGCCCGGCCACTTAGGGCCAAAGTGTGGGGCGCAGCGAGTTCGAGGAGGGGGGGCGGGGGGGGCGGGCAGGCTAATCAGATGACTCCGGAGTCAAAGCGCCACAAGCCCCCTCCAGTCCAGAGGGGGGGGGAGAACTGTCCGTAAAAAAGGAAACTCCCCATGTCCGACGCTCCAGGATGCTGCATCGCCCCCTTTTGCTGGGGGGAGGGCCCGGCAGGATGCCCCCCCCGCCGCCTCTCGCCTTCCCTCAATTCAACGCGGTCGCCTTTCCCCCCCCCCCCTTTTCTCCTCCTGCTGGCGAGAGCAAATGTTGATCTTCTGCAAATTGGGTGGGGAGAGACGCAGCGCCCCCCCCCCGGCCCTGCTCGCTCTCTCTCTCTCTCCCTCCCTCCCTCCTTCCTCGCTTCCTTCCTTCCTTCCTTCTCTCTTTTTTTCCTCCGCTCCGCCGGCGCGTCTTCCCGGGCTCCTTAGAGGCTCCGGCGTGGGCAGCTGTTCAATCGGCGGCTCCCACCGTCGGGCTCAGCCGGGAGCGGGTGGCGGGAAGGAGGGGAGGCGATCTGGGCTCCGGTCGCCCCTCCCCTGCCTGGTCCTACCCCCCCATCTCCGGGCCGGGCGGGGGAGGACGGAGGCTGCGAGGAGGGGGGTGCCAAAACCGCAGCAGCCCGAGCGCTCCTCGCTTCCCGCCGCCCCGCAACCATCCCCGGCCAGCTGCGTCCCCGGGGAGAGAAGGCGGGGGAGGGGGTCGGGGGAGGGTCTCTGCCGGGCGCGGAGGAAGAAGAAGGCCGGCTTGCAAGAGGCGTTGGCCGGCGGCAGCCTTGCTTTTTTGCATCCGGCTCCCGCGGCGGGGCGGGGGCGAAGGGGGGAGCGCGGCGGCGGCGGCGGCCGGAGGGGAGGGAGGGGAGGCGGGCGAGCAGAGGAGCGCATTGGCATTCGCTGCGGTGCTTCGCCGGCGCGCACAGAATCCTGATGAGGAGGCGCCGCCGGCCCATCTGCAATCCGGAGTCACTCCGGCGCGACTCCCGAGAGCGGCTGGCTTGGTTTGGGCCCAGGAAGCCACCTGTTGCTAGCCTTCCCCGCCCCGCCGGGAAGGAAAGTTTGGCCCATTTCAAGGGAAGAGCTGGGGGTGGGAAGTGGGGGGGGGGGTTGGAAGTGGCTGGAAGCGGAGCGTGCCTCTGAGCATGTGCAAAGCTTCCCAGCATGGCTTTGGAGGTAGAAGCGCTTTGGCGGCCCAGGTGGGAAATCTGCAAGATAATGGGGTAAGAGAAAGGAATTAGGGTTTTGCCCCCTACCCGAAGGCTGGGGTGGGAAGGCGGTGGCCCCTCTAAAGGCTGCTGAACTACAGCTCCCGGCAGCCGCAGGCGGTATGACCGATGGTGAAGGATGCTGGGAAGTCTTCCTTGCCTGATGGTGGAAATTGGTGTTCCGTTTATTCTCAGTCCCACCAGCTTTAAGATGTGTGGACTTCAACTCCCAGAATTCTGGAAGTTGAAGTCCACATATTTTAAAGTTGCTGTGGTTGTAAAATACTACTGTAAATGCACCTACATTTTTACTTGCATCTCTCATCGTCATCCCATCCGCCTCCTCTACTATAAGATGTTTGAGAACGGAGACATCTGTGGCCAAACAAAATACCTTCGTGCATTTTCTGCCATGGTTTCTATCTATACCATACTCACCTACTCCATAGAGCCAAGGCAGACTTACACCAGAGAACGGTATTTGCAAGAAAACCTACAGAATCGATAAACGCCATCCAGCCCCCTAAATAAAATCCTGTTTTGCAGACTGGTGAAAAGAGGGCATAGCGAAAGCCTATCTTACTTCAGGGGATGTGAAGGGCCCTAACCGAAAAGATCAGAATCCTGGTTCTTCATAAGCAGTGTTATGATGATCCTGGTAGTGTGCAGTTTAAGAAGTGGAGAGACAATCCCTTCTCTTGGGCCAATGCTTGCTGAATACATGGGAGAAACAAAAACCCGAACCGGAAATGGTCAGATTCAGTATGAAGCTTTTTAGCTGCTAAAGGTAAAGGTAAAGGTTCCCCTGCACATGCTTGCTAGTAATTTCCAACTCTAGGGGCCGGTGCTCATCTCCCGTTTCAAAGCCGAAGAGCCAGCGTTTGTCCGAGGATGTCTCGGTGGTCACGTGGCCGGCATGACTGGACGCCAAAGGCGCACGGAACGCTGTTACCTTCCCACCGTAGTGGTCCCTATTTTTCTACTTGCATTTTTACGTGCTTTCGAACTGCTAGGTTGGCAGAAGCTGGGATGAGTAACAGGCGCTCACTCTGTTACGCGGCACTCGGGATTCGACCCGCCAAACTGCCGACCATCTGATCAACAAGCTCAACGTCCTGACCCACTGAGCCACCGCGTCCCTTTTTTTTAGCTGCTAGGTTACACCAATTATGCTAACTCGGTGGTCCAAATGTTGAAAGAGGTCCAATCCAAGCCGGGAATAAACAAAATGGAGGCCGCTTAAGAAAGAAGGTTCTGTTGATTTGAGTTGCCAGAAACTTCAGTGACACAGCATGTTTCTAGGGTGGCTGACAAAATGGAGCTGGGAGTCGTGTGTTTTTATACCTTCTTTGGGCCTTGTGTTTTGAGGCGCTTCCTGTTCCTGTGGCAGGAACTTTGACCTCAGCTTGAGTGTGCCCTTTTGGTATTCTAATGGTGGTGGGTTAATCCTATTATGTCCTAAAGGTCATGACCTTCTCCTCTGGGGCTGGGGCTGAAGGCATTTTGCTTATGAATAATTGGACCCGGCCTTTCTGAATAGGATGATCAGTTCTGCATTTCTACAGAGCTGGCCTGCCCACTTTCGGCCTGGGGGAAACTTGAGCAGAAAAGCTTTTAAAGATTTTTTTCCCCTCCATTCTTCCTTTGGGGAAATATAATATTCTGCCTTTTTAATATTGCCCCCCCTCCAAATATTTCCTTCTCTAGGAGGGTGGGTGGGTGCTGACTTCCAATACAAATGAAGTATGCAATTGAATGTCTCCCGGGAGAGGAGTGGCAAATAGCCTGCTCCATCACCTTTATGCTCCAAGGCCTCTAAATGTACTATTAGGGAGGGGGAAAAACACCATTCAATTTGGTGACTTTGGGCCCTGCTCACAGCAGGCCCCTACTTAAGCTTTCTGTGTGTCTGCTTTATAAATTACTACTTGACTAATCATAATGAGAGTGATCCAGATTACCTCTGAACGACCAATCACATCACACACAGTCTAACTACATATTATGGGAGTTACCGGTTTAAACGGCAAGAGAAAGGGAATTAAGTAGAGGCAGCCAAAGACGAAATCTACCCAACTTTGTGGGTTTTATCATCTGGGTTTATATCTAGCGCCGCTTTTACAGTTGCAATCCACCCCGAGGATGTTGAGCTGGGCAAGCTATAAAATCTGTAAAATAATCTGGGACCGTTTGTTTATCATCCTTTCTGACCTTAGATCAGCCACTGGTGGACATGACCTCATCTTTCCTGGCTGGGACAAGAAGATAAGTCTATGCCAGGGGTCTCCAAACTTGGCAACTTGGAAGACTTCAATTCCCAGAATTCCCTAGACCAGAGGTCCCTGACCTTTTGGGCACCAGGGACTGGTTCAGTGGAGAGAGGTTTTTCCATGAACCGGAAGGGGTGTGGTTTTGTGTGTTGCCTGCCTCTCGCGGATGGGGCTTTGCTTGTTTGTGCGGACTGGTTGCTGGCATGCCATGGCCCAGTGCTGGTCCATGGACCGGGGGTTGGCAACCCCTGCCTTGCTAGACAGCATGCTGGGAATTCTGGGAGTTGAAGTCCACAAGTCTTCAAGTTGTCAGATTTGGACCCCTGGTCTACACCATCCTGAAGGATCATCCTGAAATCTCTTCTTGGCTAGCTACCATCCTATATCTAATGTCCTCTTTCTGAAGACTATTTTGGGGGGAAATGTGGTAAGGTGATAAATAAAACGAGAGAAGCAGACTATCTGGACTTATTGTGATCAGGTTTCTGAACCAGTTCCAAGCTCTCTTAACTCTACTAGCCTCCTGGATGTTCTTTGATGGGACTTAGAAGGAATGTAGCCGTCTCTATTACTGGATCCTCTCTAGTGGCCTTTGATCTTTTCCATATAATAACAACAATAGTAATAAAGTTGGAAGGGACCTTGGAGGTCATCTAGTCCAACCCTCTCCTCAGGCAGGAAACCCCATACCATTACAGACAAATGGCTGTCCAGTCTCTTCTTAAAAACTTCGTGTTGAAGCATTCACAGCTTCTGGAGGCAGGTTGTTCCACTGATTAATTGTTCTAACTGCCAGGAAATTTCTCCTTAGTTCTAGGTTGCTTCTCTCCTTGGTTAGTTTCTATCTGTGGCTTCTTGTCCTGCCTTTGGGCTCTTTGGAGAATAGCTTGACTGCCTCTTCTTTGGGGCAGCCCCTGAGATATTGGAAGACTGCTATCATGTCACCCATAGTCCTCTCCATTAAACTAGACATCCCCACTTCCAGCAACCGTTCTTTATATGTTTTAACCTCCAGCCCCCTGATCATCTTTGTTGCTCTTCTCTGCACTCTTTCTAGAGTCCCAACCTCTTTTTTTACATCGTGGTGACCAAAACTGGATGCAGTTTCTGTCATTCACAGCATCCTTCTGAGCCAGTTTTGAACACTGAGAGGAAATGGTGCTGAATTACTTTGTTTCTGCTGCTTCTTGTGCCTGCCTGCCAACCAAATCAGTGATTACCAGAAGAAAAAAGTCGGTCCCTCAGGCATTGTTTTATGGAATGCTCCAAAGCTCGGGTTTTTTTTTTTCCTCCTTAAGGTCTGGGTGAGACAACCGGGAGAGGTCATGCAGCAGTTCAGTGAAATTCAAGTTGCTATCCATCAAACTGTCTGGGCTGGAGAGATGCTGCCCACACAGCCTCAGAAAATCTTCAATGCCTGCTGAAAGTCCACCCATAAGAAATAAAATACAGAATAAGAGAGTTGGAAGGCATTTTGGAGGTCTTCTAGTCCAACCCTCTGCTCAGGCAGGAAACCCTACCATTTCAGACAAAAGCCATTCCACTGGTTAATTGTTCTCACTGTCAGGAGGTTCCTCCTTAATTCCAGGTTGCTTCTCTCCCTGATATGTTTCCATCCATTACTTCTTGTTCTGCATTGGAGAATAGCTTGACTCTCTCTTCTTTATGGCACCCCCTTAGATATTGGAAGACTGCTATCATGTCACTCCTAGTCTTTTCTTTAGACTTAGACCACAGGTCTGCAACCCGTGGCTCTGGAGCCGCATGCGGCTCTTTCAGCTGTCTCCTGCGGCTCTCAGTCCTCTGCCATGTGCAGTCCAAAAAAAAAAGTGGGATTAAAAAAGTTCAACCAATCAATTCAAATATGCAGGGTAAGTGCATATCTCACCTTGTCTCCACTCTTCAGTCAAACCCTGTTCTGCACATGCGCACATGTACGCGCATGCGCAGACATTTTTTGCGGCTCCCAGTTTTTCCTTTTGTGAGGGAACTGGTTCTGAGTGGCTCTTTCACTGTTTCAGGTTGCTGACCCCTGACTTAGACATACCCAATTCCTGCAACTGTTCCTTATATGTTTTAGACTCCAGTCCCCTAATCATCTTTGTCGCTCTTTTCTGCTCTAGAATCTCAACATCGTTTTCACGTTGTGGCAACCAAAGCTGGATGCAGTATTCCAAGTGTGGTCTTATCAAGGCGTTATAAACTCCACGTGATTCTATTGATTCGATTCACGTGATCTGAATTCTATAAAAGGTAAAGGTAAAGTTTCCCCCGCACATGCGTGCTAGTCGTTTCCGACTCTAGGGGCCGGTGCTCATCTCCGTTTCAAAGCCGAAGAGCCAGCGCTTGTCCGAGGACATCTCCGTGGTCATGTGGCCGGCATGACTAGATGCCAAAGGCGCACGGAACACTGTTAACTTCCCACCGTAGTGGTCCCTATTTTTCTACTTGCATTTTTACGTGCTTTCGAACTGCTAGGTTGGCAGAAGCTGGGACGAGTAACAGGCGCTCACTCTGTTATGCGGCACTCGGGATTCGACCCGCCAAACTGCCGACCTTCTGATCGACAAGCTCAGCGTCCTAACCCACTGAGCCACCGCATCCCTATATCTGAATTCTATAGAAATGTCCAAAACAGACACCCTGTTTCCCCCTTCTTTGTAACTACTTGTCTTCAAAGGCACAATTGCCTTCGCCCCGCCCTGCCTCACACGGCCCTCAAAGGCTGCTGAAAACAGCTTTCCAGGAGGCCTTTGAGAGTTGTCTGCTTTACAGTGGTCGGTGCCAAGCATAAGTGTTATTATTTCTATTGCATAAAGTTATGCCTTGGTTTTATGGTAGGTCGCTATTGCTCTGGCGCCTAGACTCCTCGAGATGAAGGGTAAATAAGCAAATCGGGGGACCCCCCAGAGCGGTCCATGTCGAGATGACAGAATGTTTAATCATAAGTGCACTATTCAAAAAATGACTAATAGAACAAATAGCATGGCTCAAAGTAATTTGAAAATCCTCCTCTTTCCTTCTTCAAGGCTTTTGTGTGCCACAAGGGGAGCAGGTAAGGAAACAGGTTAAGTTCAAATGTTAGCAAAACATGGCTTAGGAGATTTAATTAGCCAGGTTTCCGAAAAGGTAGGTGACAAAGGAATTGATAGAAGAGAGTGCTTATAGCTTAGGGCTGGGCTGCTTGGTGCTCACTGGCCTTGGTTGTTTTCTTGCAGACGTTTCTTTACCAAGCTAAATTACATCATCCGTGCTGATGATGTTACCGAGTTTGGCATTGAAACGTCTACAGAAAAAAACCACCAAGCCCAGAGAGCACCAAGCAGCCCACAACAGATGAATTGACACAATAACAGTGTTTCTTTAAAAAAAACCCGCCTAGGTCAGGGGTAGGCAACCTTGGCTCTTTTATGACTCGTGGACTTCCAACTCCCAGAATTCCTGAGCCAGCCATGCTGAGGGAAAAGGGAGAGGTTTCCAAGCTGAGCCATGCTGGCTCAGGAATTCTGGGAGTTGGAGTCCACAAGTCATGAGGGGGCCATAGTTCCCCCATGCTGGCTCAGGAATTCTGGGAGTTGGAGTCCACAAGTCATGAGGGGGCCATAGTTCCCCCATGCTGGCTCAGGAATTCTGGGAGTTGGAGTCCACAAGTCATGAGGGGGCCATAGTTCCCCCATGCTGGCTCAGGAATTCTGGGAGTTGAAGTCCACGAGTCATAAAAGGGCCAAGGTTGCCTACCCCTGGCCTAGGCGAACCATTTGGTATATTTAAAATGTTTAGCTGAGACACCCGGAGCTAAGCTGAGCTTCCAGGAATGGCATTTTTATTTCAGCAGCAAACGGATAGATTTAGAGACGAGAGACATTTCAGACAAGCAAGTGACAAAAAAAGTACATTATAGTGTAGTTTAGTCTGACCCTAGAGAAAAAGCAGTTTTATTGTTGGCAGATGGGCAGATGATTACAGAGGAGTAAAAAAACTAGCAGTTTGCTGTACATTTGTGAGGGAATTATAAGGCTGGTAGGATACAAGATTTAATACATGCAATGTTTTAATTGCACTTTTGTAAGTTCTTAAGTATATGCCCATTGTCAGAATGATGTACATTGAACTGAGAGCTTAAGAGAAATGGACTGTATATAACTAGTGCTTTTCAAACTGGGCAATTTTTATGATGGTGGACTTATCTCCCAGAATTCCTTAGCCAGCATGGGTGGGCTTCAAACTGTCAAAATTCCTTAAGCAGCCTGCTGGCTGGGGAATTCTGGGAGTTGATGTTCATGCATCTTAAAGCTGCTGAGGTTGAGAAACACTGATCTAAATTAATAAATATGCAAACATTTAATTCCTGTGAGGGGTTTTAAATATCACAGACCAACATCTTGCTTAGTTGTATCTGATGAGTCTTAAAACAGGATGAAACCAGTCATATGGTGCCAGCTTGCTGATGTTCAATGTAAATATATGTGTGGCCATCCGTATTTGGCCCCAAACGAGGCTCTTTAACAATGGTTAAGTGGAAGAGAGAAAAACTCTTGAGGTTACAGCATGTGAGCATTTTTCATTTAACAAACTTGGTGGATCTTCCCCCGAGTTTCAAATCTAATTAAATTCCACGGTCTGTATAGCCCTTTTGACCAGCTGTGTGGTCCAGCAGGGGGTGAGTTTTACTTTTTTATCTTTAAATCATACCTTTTAATAGAGTGCAAAATGGCATCCTTCCAGGGAAGAGGCAAGAACTGTGCCCGTCCTGATTAAAATCGGTACCTATTTACCATCAAGGGGTTTACACCTGGCACAGTTAACCTGTGCCATTTCATTAGCACCATTAGCACAGAAGCAGACGGTTGGGGAAGATTTTTTTAAAAAAATCATCAGCCTTAGTCCGTGTGGTGCCTTCAGATATACAGGCAACGTCCATTACTGTACAGGTAATCCTCACCTTACGACAATTGGGGCCGACATTTCTGGGACTGAGCAAGGTGGCTTGCCTGATTTTACCACCTTTTTTTTGGCACGGTTAAATGAATCATTGCGGTTGTCAAGTGAGTGACATGGCCATTAAGTGGAACCAACTTCCCCCCATTGCTTGCCTGACTGAGAAGGTCACAAATGAATTACATGATCCCAGAAGGCTACAAGTGTTGTTGAATACCTGCCAGCTGCCACATGCCTGGATTGCAATTACAGATGGTCTTTTTCTTTAGTGGCCGTTGCAAAATGGGGCAAAATTCGCTTAACAAATGTCTCGCTTAGCAACAGAAATTTTGGGCTCAATTGTGGTCGTAAAGCAAGGACTGCCTGTGCATGACTTGCAGGGATGCTGGGATGGTTGCATGAGGACTGGTGGGAAGTCTCTTTTTCCAGGCCTGTAGTAACTTCAAGCTGTGAATGATGGCTGTAAATCGGAAACTACTTGTACCCAGATTCAACACGAATCAGATTGAGGAAACCAGGCTATGTCTTCAGTGCTGAGGTTATGCAGTTTTGTTATGCCAGGTGCACACAATTTTGGGAGTTCTAGTTCAGTAAGGATGTAGCTAGACTTCACTCCCTACTCTTCTGTAGAGCAGGCGTCTTCAAACTTGGCAACTTGGAAGACTTGTGGACTTCAGCTCCCAGAATTCTCCAGCCAGCATGGGGAATTCTGAGGGAATTCTGGGAGTTGAAGTCCACCAGTCTTAAAGTGGCCAAGTTTGGAGATGCCTGTAGAGCAAGGGTCCTCAAATGTGGCCACTTTAAGACTGGTGGACTTCCAACTCCCAGAATGGCTGGCTGGGGAATTCTGGGAGTTGAAGTCCACAAGTCTTAAAGTGGCCAAGTTTGAGGACCTCTGCTGTAGAGTAACCACATCTTTGACAGGCAATGTGAGGCCAGATGGCAAGGCAGGCCTTTTGAGATTGCTGTAACTCAGTGGCACTTTTCTGCTCTTGTGAGGCAGGAAGTAGAAGAAAACTGAAGTTCAAATCCTCAAAGAGTTAGTAGAGACTTCCCTAAACTTGCTCGTTGGGCGTGGCCCTACCAATTTTGCATCCTCAATTTGCCTTTTGCAGCACCCTCTCTCTCCAAAGCCATCCAGCATGGCTACCATCCAGGCTTATCTTGCCCTGAATGAACAGAAGGGATGACAGGAAAATCAGCTTGCCTGCAAAAGAAAAAGAAAAAAAAACAGATCACGTCATATTAGAATTCTGCCTTTCATTGATCTGGGTAATTAAAGCCGGTTGCGGAAAGGTTGAAATCCATGTTGTACAACATCGCTGACATGTGCAAGCAGACGCCACCTGGGGATACTGCATTAAAGACCAGAGATATCACTTCACTCTAATGTCTTTCAACAGCCATTAATGCTGAATTATAGAGATAGAAACCCAAAGTCGTAGCGCCCTGAATAGTCATGTTTTATCCCCACCTCCTTCTTCCGATTTGCTTTTGTGATGGAAAAATGATGAAATGAGGCTGCAAGACCTGCCCCCACGCCCTTTTTCCTACCTCTCCTTTCTGTCATCCTTCCCCCCCCCCCCGCTTTCCTTTTGCAAACTTTTTTTCTCTGCCTTTCCAGCTTCCCCTATTTGCATATTTGGAACAGTTGCATAGTTGAGATGTTTGCATATTTCCTCAAATATGCAATATTTGGAAAAAGTGCATGTTTTACAGGTTTTTCCCCCAAATACTGCATATTTGGAAAGAGTGCAGAGAAGAGCTACTAAGATGATTAAAAGGCCCGGAGACAAAAACCTGTAGAACTGTTGCAGGATTTGGGTATAGCCAATCTAGAGAAAAGAGGAAATAGGGAAGACATGATAGCGGTATTCCAGTATTTGAGGGGCTGCCACAAAGAAGAGTGGGGTCAACCTATTCTCCAAAGCACCTGAGGGCAGGACAAGAAACAATGGATGACAACTAATCAAGGAGAGAAGCAACCTGGATTTTCCTAACAGAACAATTAACCAAGGCAACAGCTTGCCTCCAGATGTTGTGGGTGCAACATTGGAGGTTTTTAAGAAGAGACCGGACATTCGCCTGTCTGAAATGGTATAGGGTCTCTTACTTGAGCAGGGGGTTGGACTAGAAGACCTCCGAGGTCCCTTTCAGCTCTATTCTGAATCGAAACTGAAATTCCCATCGCTAAGCAAGGCAGCGGTTGCATTGCACCCAATTTTACAAACGTTTTTTGGCCGTGTTTGTTGTTAAGCAAATCGCTGCAGTTGGGAATTGTGTGGTTACTGATTACAGATAATCCTCGACTTACAGCCATCCATTTAGCGACCGTCGAAAGTTACGATGACACTGAAAAAAGTGAGGTGTGACTATGTGAAAAGCAGTCCTAAGTGCTATTGTTCACTGGGGAATTCTGGGAGTTGAAGTCCACACATGTTTAAGTTGCCCAGGTTGAAAAACACTGGATTAGATTCTGTCCGGAGTCCTTCCAGTGCTAGATTCTCTAAGCATATTGCCTCATTTTGAGGAATAAAGAGTACTTCAGCTGGATGTTTATAAATCACAGGTGGACCAGACATCTAAGAACTCCTTCCGTCTCATGTTCTCAATTATGTGATCAAAAGGAAAACATCGTGTACTGTCTGTGTGAGAGTGTAATTAATATACACACAGTCAAAAAAAAAGAAATCTAATGCATTAAAGAAAACTCTACGAAGAAAAAAGCAAAATACAAAGTCCTCAGAACAAAAAAAACCTTTTAAAAACATTTTTTAAAGAAAAAAACGAAATAAACAAAAGGGAAATCTAATTATAAGCAGGGGGAAAAAAACTATTTAAAAGTCAACTTAATCAGTATTAAAAGGAAGCGCTGTATCTTCAATTTTCAACGTAATTTTTATTATTATTATTAATAATAATAATAATAATAATAATAATAATAATAATAATAATAATAATAATAATAAAATTTTTATACCACCCTTCTCCCGAAGGACTCAGGGCGGTGTACAGGGCAATAAATATCAGAATATAAATACAAAAGTTAAAAAAGTTAAAAAAGAAGTTAAAAAGAATTAAATAATCATGCCCAATATAATGCAATAATTAAAACTATGTTAAAATTAGATCCAACCCTAAACCCATCAAACCAGGCTTTTAGCTTTTAGACGACACGTTGAGCCCAGACCAAATGGGATCACATTGTCCAGTTTTGTATCACATTTAGCGCAAAACCCATTTGAAGCCTCTTGAGAGCTGACAAAATTTTGCGAAGCCAACTTTTCAAATATGGAACACCTGCATTCTGCCAGGAGACTGTAAGTCCCCTTTTTCATAACACTTCAGTCTTGACATATTATCTAAAGCTTTTCATAGCCTGAAGGACTTAAAGTGTCTCTGAAACAGTGTTATTTTTAATTCACTTCTTTTAACCCTTGACCGGCAAAGTTGAACAGGTGTGTTAAGAGCTGCTATCTTCCTTGAAGTGAAAGGGGAAAAAAATTGCCTACGGGCACTGAACATATTCATGGAAAACTTTGCTTCTGTGTCCATTTCTGAAGCCTGTCTAACACTGATGTTGTTACCTAGTTGGGTAATGAAATGTCTGCAAGAAAACAATCTTAGAGCGCACCAAGGACCACCACCACAGCATGTCTATTACTTTTATAAACTCAACACCCTCCTTTGGGTGATGCCCTAAAATCTGTCTTAATATTGGGATATACAGTATTGCTGTATTATTTATTTAATAGCCAGCCACACGGTAATTCTGGGCAGCATTACAAATAAACAATATAAAGACCTCAGAAACCCCCACCCACCTCCTTCCATGGCAGCCACAAACACAATCGCACAAGCCACTTGATCTGTGCTAGGGCCCACTGAGAAAGCAATGTTTCGAGGGTTCATTATTATTATATTTATATTACTATTATGCACTCGGTTGTTGTGTATAATAAACTACTACAGCATCCTTTCAGAGGTGTAAGGATGGTCTCGGCGTGCAGGCACACCTGCCTTCAGGTGTGTCTACATGAAACGTGTGTGCACGTTTGGGAACATCCCTTTAAAAAAAAAAAGCTTCTACATGTTGGAGAACATAGTCCTTCCTTCCAAGCTCAGTAACATCTGTTCCAAGGCATCCCTTCCAAAAATGTTAATGTGTTCCACTGAACTGGAAGATACACAGACAAGTGGAAATGTACAGAAGCGTAAGCTTCTGTACGGCAGGAATGAGAAAAACTACCAGAACAGAATCCTTCCAGAGGCTGTGACAAAATCAAAAGTATATCATAAAAAAAACAACACAAGAGCAATTGCTCTGCCACCCTGAGAGAAGGGAATACTTGTTATATGCGAATCTAAAGGCAAATGTTATTTGATCCGATCCGTATTTACCAGACTGCCCCTGTCTGGTGCCCTCAGCACCACGGCCAGCTCCTTAGCTGGCCAAGCTGAAGAGGAACTGGTAAGATCTCCCAGCTTAGGGCATCCCATGACAAGAAGCTTTCTCTATTCTTGTCATGCAAGATTCAACGGTCCTCCTCCTCCTCCCACCTACGTTCACTCCTCTTGTGTGTGGAAACAGATAGGAAGGGGCAAAAAAAAAGCAAAAGCAAAATGTTCCAATATCTCAGGGGCTGCCACCAAAATGAGGGGCTGAGCCTTGGTGGAGCAGTGGGCTAATGCCTCCCTTCTTCAGTAACACCAGCTGCCTGCAATTAGTGCAGGTTCGAGTCCCACCAGGCTCAAGGTTGACTCAGCCTTCCATCCTTCCGAGGTAGGTAAAATGAGGAACCAGATTGTTGGGGGCAATAAGCTGACTTTGTAAAAATGCCGCTGGGGGGGGGCGAAATCCCTAATAAGCAGGCATATACATAGAATGAAGGCTATTGCTAAGCACATTGATTTGTGCTTTAGATTGTAAGCCGCCCTGAGTCTTCGGAGAAGGGCGGGATATAAATGGGATTAAAAAAAAGGACATGAAGCAGTGGATGGAAACTAATCAAGAGAGAAGCAACCTAGAACGAAGGAGAAATTTCCTGACAGTTAGAACAATTGTAATCAATGGAAGGATTTACTTCCAAGAGTTTTGAATGCTCCAACATTGGACATTTTTAAGAAGAGACGGGACAACCATTTGTCTTGAATGGTAGGGTTAGGGCTAAACTGGAAGGCTAGATTAGAAAAGGGAAAATCTGAGAAGGGGAGAAACAACTCAGAGCTGGGGTTTAATTGACAGAAACCCAAACTGCTTTGCCACCTAGAGCAATTCTCCTGAACACATTGGGTTGTAAAGGAAACGGTTTCTAGCTGTATTGCCATTTTGGACTTTTACTTAGCCTCTCAGGATCCATTTCACTGGCTCATCTTAAGACAGGGCTAGGCAATTTTAATTTGGACTTTGTCTCTGTGACCCATTTCAATCAGGGCCCCAATCTTAAATTCTTTTTTTTAGGAATGGCCATGGTGTTAAAATTTCCAATGGGACAACAAAAAGCCCGATCGGTAATTATAGTTAAAATGAAGTGCACACATTCAAAACTGCTGCCGTTGGGAAAAGACACCTGGGAATGCCCATCCTGCTTTTGATCTCCTCTGGGGCACTCCGCTGACTAATATTGGAAGCAGATTGCTGGGCTAAATCATTTCTTAATATAAAATTCAACAAGAGAATTCTGGTCTGCAGCCCCACCTGGTGGGCATTATGGCAAACTGCCCTTCTCCCCAAATGAATAATGCAGGGCCTTCAAGGTGCATTCACAACGGCAAAATTTTTGCCAGTCTTAAAAACGAAAAAAAAAACCCTTCACAATGACATACACTTTACACTTGCACCAGCTCTTTACTTTCTGTCAAAGTCAAGACTTTCTGGTGAGCAAATTAACATTTGAGACGATTATAACAGGAAAAGGGGGGGGGGGAATATTGTTTAAATTCAAAATTTTGACATATTTTAGTGTTACCTTAAACTCTAAAAAGGTAATGTTGAATCTGTTATTTCCTTCCCAAAATTAATGTCAGTGTTTGTTTGTTTGTTAACTCTAAAAAAGAAAGATATTTAAGGCTGAATGAAATTTCTGCAGCGGGAAATCTTTCATTTGATTCATCTCAACCAAGGATGTTTAAATAAATGTTATAACAGGGACTATCTTTCAGGGTGGAAGAATATGCTTTATAAAATGCTATGTATTTAAAATAATTAAGTACTTTCCAGTTAATCAGGCACACTTTCCTATTTAATGAAGCATTTCTCATCAAATCAGATAAACATATTTGTCTGAGAAAATCAGGGTGATCCGTTAACGCAGATGATCACCAAAGGTTGGTAGATTCTTTTTATATTCAACCTTATTCGTTCTTCATTACGTTTCACTCAGACTAGTATCTTCTCAATCCCAAACAAGAAAAGAAGTTACACAGTGCTCAACTGAAAAAAAGAAATCACAGTTACTTTAATTTCTATTTTATTTTAATATGAAATAACAAAATGCTCCCACCGCCATGGGGATGAGCCCAGTTAGCAAGAAACAAAATAATTACACTAATTCGTATCATGGATCATGAAAGATATCTGAGAGAAGGGAACCAACAGCAAACGGGGAGAGAGCCCGATAATGAACAGAGCAGACTCGGTCAAGAGGTACTTACGACCCAGCTCGATCCCAAGCAGGAAGGGGATCAACAACAATAGCCCCCCCAACACACAAAAAAATAGAATTAGAGGGATTCAACTGTGGAGAAGCTTGCTGTGGGCATTGCTAGGGCCAAGGGCTGCCCAAATCGGAAGAGAAATTGTTCCATTCTGCTGAGAGGGGGGAACAAACGGCCCAATACCAACCAGAAGGGACGGGAAGCATCAGCGCACAGAATGGCGTGGGGCGCCCGGCCAACAGCACGGCTATCTGAGTGGGAAGCGAGTGGGACAAAGCGACACCCAGCTCATTTACAGAACGGGTAGAAAAAATGAAAGGATGCAATCACATTCCAGGAACGCAGAGAGCAGCAGAAGTACGGAGGAAAGGCGGAGGTATTCGTTTCCACAAACACCAGATCCTGCGAAGGGGGAGCCAAAGAGAAGCAGCTGCCAGTCCACCTCAGGAGACCAAGCTGCCCCTCCTCACTCCCCCCCAGCCTGGCTCAAACGCCCCCGATCTGGACGTTTTCCATCTGGATATTCTCAAAGTGAACGCCTCCATCCGTTGGGTAGATTTCAATGGTCTCCACCACAGGGATGGTTTCCATAATGGTCACCGTGTTGCCGTAGACGGGTTCGCTCGAGACCACCGAGGCTGAGGATGTTCCTGTTGCTGTGGCGGCAGCAGCCGCAGCGGCGGCGGCGGCAACAGCCTCGGCCATGACTTCCTGCTCATGCTGCAGGCGCTGCTGCTGATGCATTTTACGATGCTTCCAGAGATTGGAGAAGGAGCGGTAGGCCTTTCCGCAGGCGTCGCAGTGGTAGGGGCGTTCTCCCGTGTGGATGCGCTTGTGTTCGGCCAGCCGCACAGCAATCGTAAAGGCCTTCCCGCACTCCTCACATTTAAAGGGCTTCTCCCCAGTGTGCAAGCGTCGATGATCCTTGAGGTGGGTTGACTGCCGGAAGGCCTTCCCGCAATCCGGGCAAGGGTAGGGACGCTCACCGGTATGGATGCGGCGGTGGACCTGGAGGGACGTCTCTGTGCTGAACAATTTCTTGCAGTCGCTACACTCAAAGGCTTTCGGGCAGGCAGGGCGGCGAGGACGAGGTGGGGGCGGCTCCAGCACCGGTGGCTCCACCTCGACCCCTTCGGGGATCTGGATGTCCCCGTGCAGCCGTTCGTGGGCTCTCAGTTGCACCGTCGAGCCAACCTTCTTGCCGCACACGGAGCACTCAAAGTGGCGACTCATCTTGCCACACTTATGTTCCTTCAGCTGCTCGGCAGTGACAAAGGCAGCCCCGCAGCCAGAGGTGCAGCGATGCGGCTGCTGGCCAGTGTGACTCAGCTGGTGAACCTCCAGCAAACGGCGAAGCAAGAAAGAGCGGCCACAGGTCTGGCACTTGTAAGGATACTCCCCGGTGTGGTGATAGCGGTGCATGAGCAGGCGGTAAGGCCGGTGGAAGACGCTGCCGCATTCCTGGCATTTGTAAGGATAGTGGCGACTGTGAACCAAGAGGTGCTGCTGCAGCGTGGACGACTGCGTGAAGCACTTTTGGCAGATGTCACAGCGGTAGGGACGCTCGCCCGTGTGTGTCAAACGGTGGCGCTGCAAATTGGCCGGGGAATTGAAGCTTTTGCCACACTCCTTGCAGTGGTACGGCCTTTCCCCTGTATGCGTCAGTAGATGGTTGCGCATGTGGGACTTCTTCTTGAACATCTTGCCGCACGTCAAGCATTTGTGGCGGCGCTCCATCTTGTGGGCAAAGCGCTGATGGCGCGACAGCTGGGTCTGCTTGGGAAAGGCCTTGCTACACATCTGGCACTGAAACTCGTCGGGCTTTTTCTCCTGGGCGCCGCTGCCCTCGATGGAGGCGCCGCCGCTGCTGCCCACAGAACAAATGAGGGCCAGAGGGATAATTTCTTGCTTTTCTTCGGGTTGCTCTGGGGCTTGCGGGGGCTCTTCCTCGAGGGGCTGGTCCTCGGGAGGAGAGGAAGGCAATTCGTAGATCTGCGCCGAATTGGCACTGTGGGAGCGCCGATGATAGAGAAACTTGGTCATGTTGATGAAAGTCTTGCCACAGGTGCAGTGGTACAGGGGGTTTGGCGAATGGGTGCGCCGATGGGACAGCAGCACCGCCTCGGTGCCAAAGCCCAAGCCACATTCCATACAGAGGAAGCGCGACTCGCCACTGTGCTCCTCCCGATGTTTCTCGAGAGCAGCTGGAGACGGCAGCACCTTGCTACACAGCGGGCATTTGAAGGCACCCTGCCGGTGGCTCCTCATGTGCAGCTGCAGCTTATGGGCTGATGGAAACAGCTGGTCGCACTCGGTGCACAAATGCTCCTTGACGGCCTGCTTCGCTTTACGAGCCGGCTGCTCCCCGGGGTTGTTTTTCAGTTCGTAACTGTGATCTGTGGCTGTGACGCTAGTCTGGATTTGTGCCGGCACAGCGCCATTTTGTACGGC